>NW_008650893.1:35588-48990 GCF_000695815.1 Acanthisitta chloris | reverse complement strand
GGGGAAGATTTTAACTAAGGAAATTAGATAGGGGCAGCAGACCAGAAACCATCCCCAGTTGCAGCAGCAGGGAAGCCACGTGCAGAAGCAGTGTGACTTTCTTCTCTGCTCTGCAGTTCCTTTTGCATTTCAGCCCTGAGAGATGGAGAGATTCCAAGTCAGTTGGCGACGGGCAGAAGATTGATTAGAAAGCAGAATTAGCTCAAAACTCAAACTTCTAGCTTTTATCTAACCCTTCAAGAGGTTTGTGGTAAAGTGCCACCACAAATTTGGTAGGGACATAAAAGATATTTAAACTTTGATGCTATGAGTAACTTAACTTTCTTAAAAGTCAGTACTGTGCTGTTTGAGATTCATCATCTAACTTAAAAAAATGGTCAAAACCAAATAAATGTATAACCTGTACTGGCTGATAATCATCTTGTATTTTCTCTTTTTTAATGGAGAGGTCAGCAGCAGGTTTCTTCTTTTTTTGCTAGACAGTGTACTTGATGTCAGTGGATTATTTCAGGAACCTGTCATGAGCTGTTGGATACATCTCTCGGCAGAAGAGAATTGTATCACTGGAATTTACAACAGCAGATAGTCTAAGCTGTAACTGAGCTGTACATTGAAATAAAACATGCATCATCTAGCCAGTGTTCATTTTCTTTAGTGAAAGAAAATCTGCTGATGAGAGAAGCTCAATATTTAAAAATATACCTCTTTCCTGAAGCCTGCAATAGTTTTTTTAGATTCATGTGGCATATCATCCCTTCTCCATATTTATACTCTTTCATTTCAAAGATTTATACTGAAGAAAGCAAGTGTCTTCCTCCCAAATTCTTGCCACATGACGTTCTGTAAAATATATGTAAAAATGGAATGATCTCTAGTGTTTGTTTTGCCTTTGCCATGTTGGGATATATGAAAGCAATGTATATTGTTAATGAAATCAATTTCCTTTTGGCTCACGGATTTCTTCTCTCTGATGATATCTTCAGCATTCAGAACTCTAATACTTGTTTTAATAACCCTCTTTAAACTTTTATATTGTTAAAACTAATTTTTGTGGGCCTCTACTAAACCCAGTGTAATGCTAGCTTCAAGATGTTGTGACATTCATAGAGCTTAAATATGTTTCTATTAGTACAATTGTTTTTGAGGTTTGGGCTAAAATCTTCAGTGTATAATTTCTGTGTATGCACTCAAGCTTTAAAAGAGTAAGAACATTTGACCTGGGAAAAAAAAAAGTGAGAAAAATGTGAACTACAGAAATGTCTCATAATTAAAATAGGTTCTCCTGTATTGTAGCAATGAAGCAATATTTTGAAACATTTAACTCTCTTGATATATGTGCAAATTATATTGTGTTATATGTGGAGGTGTGAACTTTCTGCTTTAAGCCCTTCTTGAGGCACAAGCACCATGCAGCCCAGCTGGGGAAGCCAGCCCAAGCTGGGGGCAGGCTCCAAAGAGTTGTGTCCTCCCAACTTCTGGCATCCTTCAGCTTACAATTTCCTGAGCCAGATATTGCTTTCATATCTCTGTTTAACAGCCCTCGATAGACTTTTCTTCTATGAATATATTTTATTTTTTTATTATTCTTTTGGTGATTTGTTGTTTGGGGTTTTTTCAATCCAGTTACATCTTCATCATTCAGAGTATCCTGTTGCAAGGTTTTACCAGCACTGAATGTCTTTCAGCATTTTGTTGCCTAGTCAGCATTACAGAGTCTTTCTATATCTCCTCAAGGTCAGATTTCTTATCTGCTCTCATTAATATTCCCTGAAAAATTTGCTACTTCACTGTTAACCCTTCTTTGTTTTTCTCAAGAGTTGTCTCAGCACAGATGCTGTACAACCCTACTCTGTATCTCATTGCATTAAGAAAACTAGCTATTTTATTCCTGTCCTTAGCTTCCTATCCTTAATCAGCCTATCTTATATGTTTGGGGTTTTGGGGTGGGTTTTTTTGCACTGAGAACAAGAATTTAGGAACAAAGGACTGTGTTTATCACATTTTTAGTGACTGAATCAAAGGCCTATTGAAAGGGGTATTTCCTGCTCAGCATTTGCAGAATTGAATATATGTCATCTCTAATTGATTTTATTAAAAGTCATCATCCAAGCAGACTGATTTTCCAGGTTCTTTTACAAAGAGGTGTTAGTAAACAGAATTATCAGATGTACTGTCTCCCTGCTGTTAGTTGCCACTGGGATTCACTCTTGATTACAGCATAATGCTCTGTATTTTTGGTCTTTCCTGGATCTGTGCCCTCTGTAACAGGATGGTTATTTAGTGCTTATACACTTCTTCCAGCTGTCAGGCACTCTCCCTTTTTTGGGCATAATTTCTTTTTAGTTTTTTTAATATATTTCCCATACTAAGATGATTCAAGATGAAAAATAGAAAAGCAATGGAAAAGAAAGTTATGACAAGGTGTCTGCTTATAACTATGAACTGATTCCATTCCATTTGGTAAAACTGATCTTTGACAAATTGCTAATATGATTTCTGGTAACAGAGTAGAGAGAAATAAATCCACCTACATATTTTCTCAATGTTGTACATCATTTTAAGTCAGAAAATAGGCACCTACAAATGTGTTTAATGTTTGTCACATCTAAATAGTAGCATTGTGGCCATAGTTCATCACCTTTGCTGTGTTAATGCCAGCAAAAAATTGTATATGTATTAATAACTTATGTCTGCACTTAATGAAAATGTAGATGGTTAGCAGAAGATCCTGTTTTGTTAGCTGCTGCTTCACTTCCTAAGGTGCCAGAAAGAAGAGCTGAATGCATTGTTGGCAGAAAAGTCTGGCAAATTAGACCAGTCAAAAGAGTTTGTCAAAAAAGAAGAAAGTAGGAATTAAGCATGGCAAGTTTGGGAAGGGGGTTGTACATGGAGGGGCTACAGGGGTGGGCTCTGTGAGAATCTGCTACAAGCTTCCCCTATGTCCAGTGGAGTTTGTGCCAGCTGGCTCCAAGATGGTCCTGCTGCTGGCCAAGTGGCCGAGACTGAGCCTACCAGTGACGATAGTAGAGCCTCTGGGATAACGTATTTAGGAAGGGGAAAGACGTTACTGCACCAGCAAAGAAGGATGGGGCACTAGAGCTGCTGTGTGGCTCTAGCTATCCAAATGCTTGATTGAAATTGAATAGAAACATTAAATACCACCTGGTGAAGTGACACCCTCTCTAATTAGGGTTACATAGCTTGCATTGTAGCTCATATTCTGTAAAAGTATGTAAATAATTTGTGCTCCTGGGATATAGTAAGTCATCTTATATTTATGGTTGGAAACCTTCATGCCAAATTGTACAAGGTACAACAGTATCTTGACTTTTCAATGTCTTTCTGCAGCCTTACAAAGTAGGAAGTTTTGCCTTTCCTTCTTTCATGTCATATTTACACTCACAAACCCTTTCCTGTGCTGTCATGTTTACATTTTCTTCTTCATCAATCTATGTCCACCCAGAGCTCCATAGCTGGGGTCAGAGAAAGCAGGGGATTATGGGTTTTATCAGCATGGGGTTTTTTGGTTCATATGATGCAACTGTGTCCTCAGGATGTAACGGTCAGTTTGACCTCTTTACAAACACCAAGAAAGTATGTGAGAAAACATTTTACAAGCCGCGAGAGCATTCTTGGTGGCTCTCAGGAGAGCAGAAGAATTTTCTTTGGCTGGCAACAGTGAGGAGTAGACTGCACTGCTGACTGTTGTGGAGTATGAAGAACAGCCTTGTAAGCAGGAGAGGTCACTGTAGACTGGGCTCAGTCACTGGTTTTCCACATCATTTTATTTCATTTCCTTTTATGGAAACTTGAAAGGTATTTATTTAGGTCACTGCTTCCTCTGTAACGTTCATGACACACCTCCACCCACATCTGCAACCTTCAGACTGACATAAGGACCATGCACTCTGTCCAGGTTGTAGGCAGCATCTCCTGGTTTCACATAAGTTGCAGTGTCCCACAAGATCAGGATGTAGAAAGATAATGTGTATTTTTCTTTTTGATTGTGAGAGAAAGGATGTTTTTATGGTTCCCCATAGATTAACAGATGATTAATGGAAAAATATTTGCAAGGCATATATGCATTTGAGTTATGATTCCGTATTTTAAATTGTCAGGATTACTAAGAATTGCACTGCATCCATGGCAGAAGCTGGCATTTCTGTAATTTTTGGTTGAGACACAGAGGATCAAGACATAGAGAATGCTTTGAAGCCCAAGAATGATTTTTTTTCTTTTTTTAATCTAACTTGGGTGTTCCTTCTACTGGAAAAAAAAAGCTCTTATTTCCCCCATACTCTTATGATTTTGTGTTAGGTGGAAAAAAAAACAAAACTTTGAAATCTAAGCTCACATCTTTTTCATATGGTACAGTATTTGCCATGAGTTGAAGACATTAAGTAAATTACTTATTGTTGTACAAAAAAAAATACTTTAAAGTTTACTCTTTTTGTGATGGCATTAAAATTTCAAAGGGAATTTTGTATCACTTCACTCTCTACAACGACTCGAAAGGAGGTTTAGTGAGGTGGGGCGAAAGGATGCAAAGAAATGGCCTTACATAGCATCAGAGGAGGTTCAGATTAGATATTAGAAAAAAAATTTCACTGAAAGAGGAGTTAAGCATTGTTAACATAAGTTACCTAGGGAGGTGATGGGGTCACCATCTCTAGAAGTGTTCAAGAGGCACTTGGGGATATGATTTAGGGGTGATTATGGTGGTACAATGTTGACAGTTGGACTAGATGATCTTAAAGGTCTCTTCCAAACTTGATGATTCAGTGATTCCATGACAGCATATTCTAACTTCCTCTTATAGCATGTATGAGCTCACTATGGCAAATAAAACTGTTTACTATTAAAACAGACCTTTGATATATTTCTGATAGATCAGTAGTCTGACTTGTCAACAGATTAATGGATTAGAGCATGTTGTGATCTTTATATGAAAGACAATTTTACAGAAGTAGACATTACCAACTTACCTTTTCAGGCAAAATAGTTAAAAGAAAACCATAGTACTCTTTAAAATGAAAATACTGTATTTTTATGGAGGATATGGTTTAGGATTTAGAGGTTACAGCAGAGTGGCAGGTTAATGATTGGACTTGATGATCTTAGAGGTCTCCTCCAACCTTGATGATTCTATGATTCTAAAGATGGTTTCTGTTACTTAGAGCATCAGGGCTGATTCCCAGGTGTCCCATTGCCCTGCTGAAGGCAGAAGCCCAGTGGGCTGTGAGCAATATGGATTACAGCCAGGAGCTGAGGAATAAAGTAAAATACCTCTTTCTTTATTGTGAAGGATCATGATCAAAGTAGCTCTGTGTGTTTCCTTCTATATCTTTCCTGGCTGTGTTAGAATAATTCTTTTACAAGGCTCCTTGAGTGATTTAAATGAGCAAAGCTGTCATCAGTCACCTTGCAAATTTTTGTCTCACATAAAAATATTTCTGCCCTGAAAGATCTGTGTCCTGCTGGAAAAACATGCTCTTACTGGGAAACGTTGCTTAGGATAGCAGAGTAACACTGCCTAGAATAATGTTGTTTCACCATGGCTTTCCATACTCAGAAAGAAACCCAGAAATTCCTGTAAATGTCACTGGCACCAAAGAGCATCTTCCTGTAGGTGTGTTTAAGTTTTATAATGATTAGCACACCTCAGGCTGACCTTATTTTCACTCACTTTTTGTTTGAAAACATGGAGCTGCATAATTATCAAATAAAGTCTCCTCTGAGGGATGGAGAGTGGCTGGTGATTTATTTCACAGATTGTGAATAGAGTAAAATAGGAAAGTCAAGCAGGTGCTTCAAATGCATCGGGACACTCCAGCAGCTGTACTACAGATCACAGCAGTGGTGGTAAATGAAGGCTGGAAATGGGCAGTGCTTTTTCTGCAGAGAAAACCTGGTGCTTCTCATATCAGGAACATGAAATGCATGTTGTTTTGTGGCAAAGATTGTAGGTTCGTATGAAAGCATACCTGGCCTTTATCTTAAACCTTGAGTGCATCAACAAGGAGGGGATAGGATTAGATTGGTGCCAGCCCAGCTGTTTCAGTGATCCTACATCAGTTTACCCTAAAAAGGAAAAACAAAAATCTCTTTTTAAGTTAGTACCAGCTGTTCAGTTGTTAAATTTTCAGGATTTTTCACGTGAATTTACGGTGCTCTTATTGTGCAGAAGTTTCTCCAGCCATATTAATCAAATACTGTTTTCAGAATGGCAAGAAGGTCCCAGTTACACTTTTGCATCAGGTATTGCTACTTATCTCCAAGAATGTTTTCTGACTTGTATATTCATTATTCTTGCAAAGAAATGATAAGTTCCTTTGTTGAGATTTAATATCTGTTCACCTGTATGAGAATGAGAAAAGAGGAATGGTTCTCAGTTGGGCATTACTAATGATTTTTATATCTCATGTAGGTGTTTCTGCCTTTCAGTTAATCTATCAGTCAAGTGCAAGCTGGCTTGGACATAATTTAAAGTATTAGATCTTTGTAAAGCTTTTTTAAAATTCAAGCAGTTTATTAATTCTTTGCAGGTCTCTGTAGCTTCGTATGGAAACCAAAAATATATATAACTGAAAACATCTCTGGTGTTGTCTCTAGTCAAGGCACATTAAGCCTTTAAAGAACTGAAATTTTTGACTCATATTAAAAAACATGTATTGGGATGATAGGAGGGACACACTGTCAGTGCAGTGTCCCACCAGTAGATTTCTTAGTAGTCTTCATAGTGTCGAGAATGGGGGGATTGGTTAGTTTGAGCTCAGAGCCTTGAATGTCAAACTTCAGGTCTTGACCATAAATCTTCTGGTACATATTTAAGGCAAGCCTTGAATATACTGTGGGGAGCAAGGAAAATTGGTTGTTTGTATCCCAGTTGGCAATTTTTATGTTGTTTTCTTTAATGGTTCCTCACTATGTGATTTACTTCCCAGCCTGGGATCTTCTGATGTGCTTATAATATCTGATTTACATAAGTGTGAAAGAGAGTAGGAAACAGGAATGTACTTTAAAAGGTTTACAGACCCAAATGTGACACTAATGAAGCTAAGTACGAGAGCTGAAGCTGTAGGAAGAGCTTTTCTCTGATGAGGTCTCAGATGCAGGTGCTATGGTTGGAGACCTGTATCTTGCACTGCCCTGGGAAAGCAGAGGTTGGTCTCCATGTCTTCCACACTGCCCAGCATGTCTGTCTTGTGAAATGTTCTTTATCGCATTTTATTTACTTGATGAAATATGGATCTGTTTAGTAGTTGGTTTGATACTGATGCGTATCAAGCCTATTGCATTATGAAAAGTGCATGTCTAAATATCAATGAAGATTGATTCTGCAAAGATGAGATCCTTCTATCTTCGCTTTTGTTGTCTTGCACTTTTGATTTTGCCCTGTACGTCTCTGGAGTCAGTGGGTCTGCTTGCAAGATAAGGATATTGGAATTCAATCCCGCTGCACGTATGTTGATTATTGTGCTTGTTCCTCAGGGTTCAGTAGCTTTGCCTAGTCTTTGAAAAATGATAAATAGCTTCTAATTAGATGAACGATATTGCATGAAAATGATAAATACTTTCTAATAAGCCCTTTTCTCACTGGGGGTTTGTACAATAGGCTCAGTTCTGAACATCTGAGGAATTTACAGAATTGTAATCAAAAGTGATGCGTGTTCTTATCTCAAGTAAGCTGTGCAAATCACAGCTGATGTTTGTTCATTGCAGTCCTTGAATGCAGCAGATTTATTTTTAAAAAAAGAAAATAAATGTTGTCTCCATTTTATTTGTTCTGGCTACTTCAGGTTTCCTCCAGAGTGTGCTTAGAATAAAGAAAAGCCTGAAAATAATCTCTTTAGTATTTTAAATATTGCTTAATATGAAAGTTGATCCACATGTTCCACTTTGAATCATACAGTAATCCCAATATAATAATTGTGGGATTTGCAGCAAGGGAAAAAAAAGGTGGTTTTTTACATTTTAGGACAAAACAACTTTTTTTCCCTCCTGAAATTTTTTAATGATACTTAGAAGTAGATAAATTGACCAATAGATTACTTTAAAGATATTTGGTCTCAGCACAGTTTTTTGACCCTGAAATGACTGCAAAAACCATGAGATAAAGAAAGCTGTTGTTAATAGAGAAAGGAAAATGTGGTATTTTTTTTCTTTCCTCTCCCACAGGACATTAATGTATGTATCCTGGAAAACTACCCTGAATGTTCCAATCCCAGGTTATTTTACATCATACCATATTTCTGTGGACAGCATCCAAGATGCAGGTAAATATATGCAAGGTATTCCAATTTGTTCAGCAATAGCTAATGCCAACATTTTGTCAGAAATTGGTAATAAAGAGGCAACAGTTATTTGAAGTACAAGAGAAAAATGTAAGTGCAATGTGGTGTTGTATGGGGTAGCTGCATGCATATATTTTGGAGTAAGGAGGGTAATGCAAATGTAGCACTGTCCTTTTTTCTTGATTTATAACATGAATACTTCATCAAATCTATATGTATTTATGTGGAATTTTTTTCTGAGTTGGCAAGGTGAGAGTGACAGTGACCATATGTGCTCATTAATCATTTTATCTGCACCACAATTTTGTAATACATGCTTTTGCTCTGCTCACATGCTCATATCATGTCTACACATAAGAAATTCCAGGGTTCTGTGTCCATGTAAGAAACAGTAATCATGCTTAAAACTATGTAAAGTGCAGCCTTCTACTGCTGTAATTAAGCTAGCTCATTTTTAACCTGTCTGTGTATGCCATTCTCATTTTGCTGTATTACTGATACAATAGTAAACTTTTATGGAATAATATGTAAATCATTTTAAATACTTTTATTTTAAATTTGTTTAAATACTTTTGTATTGTTGGTCCCATCATGTTCTTTACTAGGTTTGTTGAAATTCGAGGTGTTTCTTTATTGCTCAGGCTTCTCCATAATGAAACAACTGCACATTTTTCCAAACTTCTTTCAAAAGCCATACTTTTTGTAGCAGTAATAACCAGTGAAAATGTGTCCCTTTTTATGTCTTAGTTTCTGAGTATCTTTTTTGTAAAATCCTTATGCTTAAGAAACAAAACAGATTCATTAACTTCATTTTCATTATGGGTTTTTTTCCTTAACATATTTTGGCCTCATTTGCAAGTGCTTATGGTTGCACATTTAACTTGTGTGCATGAGTAGTCCCATTAACAAGTCACATACCTGAATACTTTCACAAGGTATCTCTGTGGGGTTCCCAAGCAGCATATTGAAGTACTATTTTGTAGCTTGCTATAGATCTGTCTCCTATTATGTATGCCCTTGCTTCCTTCAGCTAATTCTTAGTCTCACAAGGAGCTCCAAACGGGAGGCTCATAGTGTTTGTTTTAGGACACTTTGCTCTTCCAGAAAATGGATCAGTACACAGAAAGTGGTAGAGCATGAAAAACCTGCTCCAGGACTACTCCAGTAGAAATGTAAAGCAATAAGCTTTTCCACATGTCACTGAAAGAGCTTCCAAGAAAAACTGACTATTACACAGAGTTCACAGTAGGCTAATGGAATCAGGGAAGAGGTGTGATTTCCAACCACTCTCAGGTAGTGTCACATGTGACTCAGGTGTTCATCATACCAGCTGAACCCTGTAAAAAAAGCTGATTTCCTTTCATTTGAGGCACTGGCATTATATCCCCTATCAATATGAGTGATGACTGCTGCTCCCAGGACATAACTAATAGGAATTAGCATAAAGCATTTAGGATTCATGTGCTTGTCTAACCAAATTGTACTTCTGGGAAACTATGAGAAAAGCATAAAGATATACTAGAATCCTGCCAGCTTCTCCCACTAGGAGAAAAGATAGAAGAACCCTAAACTGATCTTCAAAACCAGTATCAGTCAGGACAAACAAATGCAAATCCTGTATCAAAGCTGCAGAGCAGTCAGTGGTAATGGCAGGGAAAGGGAAGCTCATGAAAACTTTGGCAGAAGTTAAAACAAAGGACAAGGTGGAGAACAAACCAGTAGTATCCTGTGTAGGATTCACTGGGTAACAGCAGGCAGTGGTTGCTCGCAGCAGTTCTCCTGATGTGGTTCAGGGACACCACCCCCTGAGCACCTTTCATCACCCAGGGCAGTCATTCCTCCCATTAAACAGGTTGTGCTTCTGAGCTGAAAGTCAGGAGTTCGCAAGTTTGAGCTTGTAAACAACTCGGCAGAAGGTGTCTTCAGAATGGAGTACTTTCACATAGTGATTAGCCTCCTTTTAATGTGATTGTGTTTTTATATGCCAAACCAACATTTATTTGTTTAAACTCTTTTTTCCCCCCCTCTTCCATCTCTTTGCCTCCATCAATTTCATACAGGGAGCCTGGTGAATGGGCCCTTGAAAGAGCAAAGCTGAACGTTAATGAAAATTTTCTGCTTGTGGGCATTCTGGAGGAGTTGGAGGATGTGCTGCTTTTATTAGAAAGATTCTTACCTCATTATTTCAAGGATGTGCTTAGCATCTACAAAAACCCAGGTAACTTCTTCCATTAAAATGCTATTCTGTACAGAAACTTTGGCAAAATCTGCATGGCTGCTGAAAGGTACATGTTTCTGTCTTGTTTAGTCAATTAAGAGATTTATCTTCCTTTTAGGGAGAAGATCTGATTGATGGGGAAGGTCATACATTCTGCTTTTATTTTTACTGTTACTGTGTGGTTTTCATTCCTGAGCAAGCACTTGCTGCTCCAGTGATCTTGCCACATGCCAGAAGCTTTGCATTTACCACTGGAGTGGCTTTTTCTATTAATTCTGTCATACTCAGCTCTCAAATAATATGGTCAAAATTCTCAAAACGGTGTCAGCAATATCTACCTAACTAAACCTTCAAAAATGGTTTGGGAGTTGGAAACTTTGGAGATTCTCCAGTACCAAGATGTTTATTTTCCCTCAGCCCTTGACTAAGAGTTGAAATGAAATGAACCTTCAGTTAAACTGCGTTTAGGTAAAGTACAAATAAGAATTCGTATTTACAGCACTTTAAGTACAAAGAATGTGTGGAAAAAGACTTAGAAGACATGAGTAGAGAAATGAAAACAAAGAGCAATCAATCTACTCCTTAATTTGCACCTCACAGTCAATCTGAAAGGGTTCTCTCTTCTCTGCATCAGTCCATCCCTCCCAATGCTTATTTATCACTGACTTCTTTGAAAGGCAGTCTTGTGGCCTATGCCTAAAAATAAATATGATGCTTCTGGAGGGCTGTGCATGTCATTCCAGCAGAGCTGATTTCCTGCTTATGTTTGACTGGGCCATCAACATTGTATGAACCAGGCAGGGGTAATAATTCTTGCTTGGTGACATGGTTGCATTCATGTCAGTGCAAAATGCCTACAGCCATTAATATGTGTGTTTTGTACCAAGTTGTATATTAAAAGCACATGGAACAAAGATTGAATGTTGTTTGTAATGCGTGCAGCTGATGGCTGCCTTTTGACTGAGACTAGCTATTATAGTAATCAGTCCCTTTGGAGAAATTATGGGTTTCTGTCCATAACCAGGACTTATGCACCACTGTCCACCAAAACAATCTTTGAAGATTTCGTGTTTAGCAACGATAGGGATACTGCAGGGAAAGTGTGGCATTCCTTCTCTGAACACGATTTCGGTGGGTTGTTATCTGCTTGCAATAAGGCAGTTAAGGCAGATAGTTGGAAGGTGGGAGTGTAACCTCCTTATGGTGCTATATCCAGCCATGGAGCAATTTTGCTCAATAGTAGACATAGGGGGAGTATGGTATGGTACTGACATGACAGCAGTGTCTGGTTTTCAATCAGTTATTTCTCTTTTCTTTATAAATTAAAAAATAAAAATTTCTATGTCTGTAGTATGTGGAAGTCATCTTAAAGGTTTGCACAATTTGATCTCCAAGGTTTCCCCATAGGGATGTTAGATGAGAGGGAGGCCGGGGATCAATAGAAGGATATGCTCTCTCTGCGATCAGCAGACTTTTCTTTGGAAATCTATAGGACTTCCTCAGCTGTTCTGTGCACCACAGATTTTCACTTCTCTTACAATGGAGGAATCTAATAAACAGCATGCAGGGTTTGATTTTCATCAGAAATTGTCAGGTGGGAAATAAGCAATCTCCCAGAGTCATTAGGTGCTGGTTAATCTTTCTCTCCTCTGTATATATTCCAGTATCTGGTGAAAATTTGATCACCTGTTTCAGGACAGTGATTTCCTCTGGGATTTCATGTGTAAGACTGGTCTTGTGTCATGTCTGAAAATTCACCACTTTCCTTCAGTATTCCCTATGCAGATTAAACTTTTATCTTTCCCATTCACTTATTGACAAGGAAGAGTAGAAAGAAAACAGTTTTCTTGTGTTAACTCTCTCCTACTCTTTTCATACATTCATATGTTTGGAGGTTTTTTCTCCAAACATAATTATTCTCAATTTATTTCTGAGTTGGTGCTAATGCTTAAAAAAAAAAAAAAGACACAACAAAACAACCTTAACAGAATCAGCCATAAAAATACAAAATACCCAAGTGCTCTGTAAGAAATCCTACATCGTTCTCCTCAGGGCACCTTAGACCTGATCTGCAACACCCTCTGCTGTTGCATTGTGAAGTGCGTGGAAGAGATGCTGTTTTGCCAGCTGTGTAGTGATCCCACAAAGCAGTAAATACTTTGGGCCAAAACTGACATTTTGTTGCAAATAACACTTGCAGGTTCAATCTATACAATTTACAGTATTGTTTGCTGACCTGCTGCTCCACCCACGATTCTCTTATGGCAGTCTTTCCTCCTACCCTATAAAGTAAGTAAGGCTTTTCTAGAACTTATCTTTTGTCAGCTGAATATACTGAGATGAGAAAAACACGGTGAAGGACCGTGTACAGAAATGTAATTAGCTTCCAGGTCTGTGAATCTCTGCACCAGAGTTCACTGCAAAAAACAGTTCTGGATAGACACAATCCAAAACCTGAATTTTTAGAGCTGCTTTGAAGCAGAAAATAGCTGAAGGAAGACAATTTCCATCCAGTGTTGCTTTAGTGGGTTACATGGATTAGAAAGCCAGGTAGGAACTTGGTGATTGCTGTCCCACCAACATTGTAATCTAAACCAACTTAAAAGCACCTACCTCTTGCTATAGGAAGCAAACTGCTGGATGTTATCAAACCCATAAAATCACCTGTGCGTTTAGATATGTCTGCAGGAGTTGTGGGTTAAACCTTTCTTCCCAAAGTTTGGACCTTCCTCACTCACTACATGTGCTTTGGGTGGTCACCAGATCACTACAGCTCCCATCCAAGCAAACTTCTTATTACCAGGAGCCTTCAGTATAGGCTGATGCTACAGAAGTCAGGAAATCTAGAAACTTTTTTGTCATCTCTGTTTCTTTTAACCATGCAAGCCAT
>NW_008650893.1:0-35561 GCF_000695815.1 Acanthisitta chloris | reverse complement strand
TAGGGAAATTTGTCATCTGAGACAGACTGTAACGACACTTATTAAGAAACTCTTGCTCAGCGTTCTCCTAGCTAGAAAAGAAAGCCTGTAGTCATTTTACCTTCAAAAATGCTGCTATTGTTTCAAAGCAGTAAAACTGTGGCTCTATGATCAGATAGGTAATGTGACATTTTCATCAGAGTACTCAGAAATGTGAGTGCAGGTGTCTGTCTGTATATGTAACGACTCAGATAACTGCTTAATGCAGTATGACTTGAGTGCTTGTCTCAGTGATGCTGATGATTTATCTTACATAAGCTGGCAGAAGGAAACTGAAGAAAGGTAAAATATTAACAAATTAAGAGTGAAATGCAGTTGACTTGTTCAGACATTGTCACTAATGGCTATTGAGATTTTTAATATATGCTGCTTGCCAGCTGCTGTGTATTTGTTCTGTGTTGGCCTTTCCTTATCTTTGTGACATTTTGAAATGCATACCATTTTTTTATCAAATTTTGTGACCTGAAAAAAAAGTTGGCAGTTGTGCATAACAGGAAGTTTTAGTGTCAGAGGGCACTAGGAGGAAAACTTTCTTTATCACATTAAGAAAAAGATTGCCCTCAGCTAATCTATCTGCCAGATATTTTGGTTTGGATGTTTTATAACCACATGAAACAAAATGTGAAAGCTCTTTGTGGTGCTGAAGTTTTCATTTGAACCAATCTGGTTTTACCTTGCAGAATACTTTAGAGCTACAGGCTCCCTATTTTTCTGCTTCTCTACTCTGTCCTTGAAATTAAATGTTTTCCTAATGTTGATATCAAGTCAAGAAATGCAAAAGGACTCTCTTTTTTGATACCTGTTTTGTCCAAAGTGACAAACTCATCCTGCCTTGACAGCCAGAACTGCCTTTTACAAGAGATCAAAAGGGCAGGGATGGGGGCAGCAGACAGATTGTGGAGTAGATAGATGGATCAATAGATGGATAGAATAAACTTAAAAATATAGATTATTGTGTTTAATAGATTTCTTTGCTAACACAATAAAATTTGCTCAAAATTTTGTCGCTTTTCCCTAGCATTGGAGCAGATAGGATCCAACTGTAGAGCCTTAGATTATATTTACTTCAAAATTTGAAAGTATTCCTTAACTCCTTGAAAGGCCTGAAATAGTTATAACAAAACTTTATGTGTAAAATCTCTCCTCACTCTCAGGAGCACAACTGAAGGGAAAAAAAAAGGTCAGTCCTGTTCATTTTTGCTGGCTGTAGCTCACTTCTGTGGCCTGGCTGTTAGCCAAAACACAGAGAATACTTGCACAGTTTCTTTTGAAATGGGCACATGTGGGTTTCATATCTTTACTGTTTTTAAGAGGCAGAAAATACGCGCTATACTCAGCAAACCAGAATTTTCTTTTGCTTTGTCAAGTTTTGTGGCATGGGGTAAAAGTTAGCAATATATAATGTAAAAGAATAGGCAATGAAAGGTTTTTTTAGCATCTCAGAAATAGCTCATACCCTCTCACCTCTCTGCAGGAGTTCATAAATTTTCTTTGGCACCAGAAACCCTATAAAAACACTTCTTCTCAATGCAGGAAAAAAAAGTCTTTGTTTCCTGAAAGTTGCATTTTGCATGGAGATTGTGCAGCTTTTACTCTACAGCAAGCAGACTGACTTAATCTTTTCAAATAGTGAATTTTATTGAGTGCAACAAAATTACTCATGCTGTCAGCTGAAAGAAAATATATTGTACAGATAAACTGTAAAAAGTGGGTTTTTTGAAAATGCAATGAAAATCTGATTCTTGCAAGAACTGCATTTACAGGGAATGTTTTAGACTGCAGTAGTAATATAATCCCAGGTAATATAAACCTGGTCATTTTTCAAATCCCTTCTGTTTGTGGATGCTTGTGACATAATCTTGACATTTTCTGTTGATAAGCTTCCCCTTCTCTTTAAATCCAGTAAGGAGAGACATGCTGCCATTTGTCTTCATTGCAAGGCTGTGGTCCTGTGAGGCAGGACCTTTTTTGATGGAGTTAGGAAAAGAGTGGAATCAACCCTGGTAGTCTTTGCTCTGTGCTGAAGATCAGTCCTGTGCCAGGGCAGCACTGAAGGTGGGACACACCTTTGGATGTTTCGTGCACTGGAAGTGGAAAAGAGTATTTTCCCACTCCTTGTCAAAATAAATCTCTTTGCAAGTTGGAGAAGGCTGAGAGAGGCTTTTCTTTCTTTCCTTATTCCCTCTTCATGGCATCACTTTTTTAGCAGGGCTCCCCACAAGTCTGACTGATGCCTTTAGTGCTAAATTCATGTAGCAGTGTTTCTCCCACCCTGCTCTTGGGCTGCACTGGCAAGATGAAGATGATATGCATCTGCAAATGTTCAGGAGCCAAGGTTCTTCTTTCTCTCTGAGAAACTGGAGTGTGGATGTCTTTGCAGGCACAACCTCCAAGAGCAAAATCTCTAGGTAAGAAATGGTCATAGAATTCTGACGGAAGGAGGCAGTACTTTTTGTGCAGTGTCTTTAAGTAGTGATCATCTTGTATTCTGCCTTTGTTCAGCACAAAATGGAAGGAAAGACAAAGTTAGGACAAGTGATCTGACACTTCTTGTGAGCTGTGCTTTCTGGAGGGGGTTATGGCTGGTAAGTGGCAAGGGATGGCTCATCTCTTGTGCAGAAGTGCACAACCTTTCTCTCTCCTTCAAGTACCTGCACTCTTGATGTGAGAATATAATCAGCTTGGATTAGTTTCAGTTTAAATGCTGAGATTTCAAATTTCTTTTTGCATCACTTCTTTGAATCTCCTGCTTTCTTAAAACAGAATTCCAGAAAACTTTGAACACATTCAAATGTTCGAAAACTTCGGAGACTCCAGACATGCTGTCCTTTCTTTTGCCTCACGCTGTAAAAGCAGCTTTGTGCTTTCCTAAACAATACTCCAAAAAGGAATCACTGTCTATGAAAATTTTCTACAGAACAGGAAAATTCTAAATTTCATATGGAGGTAAAACAAGAGGCTGGATTTGGCAAGTGATTACCTGTACAACATTTGCATAGCAAGTTCCTATCCGTGATGTGAAACGAGCTGTATGCGCAACCAAAGAAGGTTTGTCCAGCAGGTGGTGTGATCTGCCTGCTTGTTCTACACTTCTAGGGCGTTGAAGCATTGTGCCAGTGCTCATAGCACATGCGGATTTACATTCCGCCTGGGTGGTGTTTTCTTCTTTTTCACCCAACGTCCTGTTCTGAAAATAGAAAATGTGAACAAACCGTTCTTTTATTCTCCCTCTGAAGCCTGAAATTTGAAAATTGCATAGAAGAACACTCTAAAACAATGTGTGTGCTGAAACAGGCAGTTAAAGCTCTAGGACAAGTGTTTAATTGTATTTTTGTTTCTTGTAAAACAAATTTCCAGTTCTCTGCATGCAAGACAGAGAGGAAGAGTCACAGTGCCTATCCCTGAGGATGTTTGTTCCAAATTAGGTTGATAGCATCTAGGACATTCTGCAGAACTAATCTGCTCCTTGGTTTGTTTTATAAAGCCAAAGGTAATATCAAAAGCTGTAGATACATTATCTAGCTCTGCAGCCATGAAAATACAAGGTTTGGAGAGGAGGGACAAAACCAGAGTACCTGACTGGGGATGCCTTGTAGTTACTGGATACACCAATCAGTGATAAGCATCGTCAGTGGAAGTACCCTTTGTTTTTCCAGTGCCATTAAAAGGAAAATGTGCTGTTTTCTGTCTTTCAGAGGTTTCAAATCTCATTGTGAATAAACTATGCGATTTTAAGAATAGGAGCTCTTGGAAGGGCTTGAGCACTTCTGGTCTTTCTCATGACTCTGTTTTCCTAAAGATCCACTAGGCCTTTGGAGGATTTGCCTCAGAAGCTAAATTTCTCTGTGGCAAGTTCTGCAGCAAAGATTCACATCTTAAAACAGCTGTGGTTCTTGTTCTGTTGAGGAAGGTAAAGGCACTCCAGACTATGTGTGCAGGGCATGAAAACCATAACTGTGGCAGAAAAAAAAGTTTATGCAAGATAGTGTCGGTCTCATTGCTAAAATATAACCAGGAGTAAAGGTGTGGCAAGGTAGTTTGGTGTGACTTTCCAAGCCCACATTACTCTTCCTTGCTAGACTGAGTCAGCTCATATGTGCATGGATACACAGCAGAGCATTTGCCTATAATTACCTCTTGTGGCCCAAAATGAATGTAATTTTGAGATGAAAAGTGAAGTAGCTGACAGCCTGGCATGACATTGACACTCAGTCTGGGTAAATCTGCTCCCTGAGCTTATGATGCAGGGAAGTGTGGTTTACATGCCCAGCTGCCAAACTCATTGCTATGGTTCCTTCTCCTACAGTCAAGAGGAGTGGTTGGTTTTCTAAGTACAGCAGAACCAGCAATAATCACTTAGATTAAGTGAGAAATTGACATATTTCATATTGGCAGGCTGGGACAGTGGGCATGGTTCACATCCAGAGGAATGAGGCTCCTATTGATCCACAGTGTCCCTGCCCAGCACTTCTGGC
This sequence comes from Acanthisitta chloris, assembly GCF_000695815.1. Taxonomy (NCBI): domain Eukaryota; kingdom Metazoa; phylum Chordata; class Aves; order Passeriformes; family Acanthisittidae; genus Acanthisitta; species Acanthisitta chloris. Next base: position 31,047 of record NW_008650893.1, on the reverse strand, counting down.
ACTCAAGGAGATTGGCTGCCTTCCATATATTGCCACTGAATATGGCAAAGAAAGATATGGTTGTTCTGCTTGCCAGTTACAATACTGATTTTTAAATCCTTATTTTAGGCTTGGGTTTTCATGGGAGTTGAATTTGAAAAGGCTCTGCTCAGAATGAGTTGTACTGGAAGATGAAGTCCATGTACCCTTAAATCATTGTTTGAAAAACCTAGGCCAAATATTCCTTTTCTATTAAAGTTTCTGGGCACGTGAGTTCGTAGACTGACTCTGACAAACTACAATATATTGTAGAGATAGGCTGAGTAAATTTTTGCATCATTACTTAATCTTTCCCTTCTTTGAGCTATAATACATGTGTATACAGAGCTTGTGCTCTGCAGTCTGCTACCTTTTTCCTATTCCTCTCCACCACTTTTTATGTATTCAGCTTTCTTGTCCAATGGCAAGGTCTTTAAATTAAGCCAAACACATTTTACTTTTTTGAATGCTTTTGTATCTCTATCATGAGCAGAGCTTCCTCTCTCTAAAGTTTCTGCATAATGTGTTTATATCTCTAGGATTATGAAGACTGAAGCCACTTAATGCATCATCTTCATCTTTTAGTGCAATTCCAAGACTTCAGCCTACAGATTTTGCGTTCGCACCACCTATTCATGTTGCTTGCATTCAGTTTCCTTTCATCAGATCTATTGATGGGCTGTCTGGTTTTGGATTAAACCCACAAAGATGTAATTTCATACTGTGTTGCAGTAAAAAAACCCTTATTTGTGGTCTAAATCCCAAGGGACCAGTCAGCCAAACCCTTACATCCCACGTATCAAGAATTCATATCAATTTTTGTGTGTCAGAAGATCATTTTGAAGGGTTGTTGCTGGTGTCTTCCAAGCAACTTGTTACATTTATCCAATGAGCATATCAGTCACTAAAGATGTCATGGTTTATAAATCTGCTCCTACTACATCTAAGGTTGATTCCCTGATGCATCTTTTTAATGTTTCCTGTTCTTAATATAAAAAAATTTTAAAACCCATTGACAACCAGCTTTGTTGAAGCTCTGACACAGAGGGAAAGCTGCATTCAGACATAGCATTAATGATATCTCATAAATAATCCGGGGTCACTGATGTCAAAAGACCACAAACATTTTAATGACAGTTAAAGCTTGCAATGACAATTCATTCCTTCTTGACCAACTTACAAAATAAAAGCATAATGCTATTTTAATCAGTAACATTTTAGCTAAACATGTTACTGCTTTTGCTTTGGAAATAGTATTTAAATAAAAATTGCAGCAGTATCAGATTATGCAAATTGCTTCTTTGACAACTTTGACCTCTATCCAGGTAACAGAAGGCAAACAGGAGGAGGTGGATAGCCATTAAGTCCCAATTAGTAGGCCTGTTTCCGATCCCAGCTGCAGCTCCAATACATTTGAACAGGTCTTCATTTAACCTATATGGAAACAAGCAAGTTGCACCAGGTAGCTGAGGCTGGAATTTGGAAAATTTTTATTAATAATAGCACCAAAATAACTGAGAATTTAGCTTGATTGTCATTGTGTCCCACAGTATATTTTCAGGGAACGATGTTTGGGGACAAACATCGTTTAACTGAAAACTGAGCATATTTGGCATTGAAGGCACAGGAACAGTATGGACCAGATCACACAGCTGACTATTCACTTTGCTTTTAGGAGCATAGTCATGTTTTCAGTCTTCAGATAAGGCTGTTGTACTTTTTCCTCAGACTAAATTGTTTTATCAGTGATAGAACAGGCTACAGGTTAAACAGATAATTCTTATCTCTGATGTATCTTGCAAGAGCAATGTGAGTACTGTGAGCCAGTGTCTTTGATGGCTCAGAAACATTTAGAAAAATATCAAAGGTAAAGTAACTACAGAAAAAAATTCAATTGTAAAAACACTTTTACCTGCAATTTTTGTAGAGTACAGACAGGCAGCCATTCCTAAGGAATTACTTAGAGTTTCACATAAACATTGCAACTTAAAATTAAGTTTTGACAGTGATACAAATTAGCTGCTATAATAATTAAAATGATGTAATAGTTAAAATGAGGAAATCATGAAAGATCATAAATTCTGACGAGTTAGGTGTGAAATTACTGCAAGGCATTTTCTGGCATGCAACTTGATAAGTCATTAAAGCTAATACCAAAAGGTTTTTTTCCACCACATCAGGGCTAGCTGACCCACAAGTGCATCAGGGAAAGGGAGATAGTGGGTAGCTGGGAGAAGTGGCAGGGAGGTGCTCTCAGGGAAGAGGCATCCCCAGGGTACAACTGCAAAGGGACAGATTGCTCCCAGAGGGCACAATGTATTGTGCTCTAAGGCATCTTAAGAATACTGTTACTACTTTTAGAAAAGGAGATAAATAATTAGTAAAATGCATTTCAGCAAAGTGCAAGGGTTGGCCCTTGATGACAAAGTTATAAGAATTAAAATGAAGTGAATATATTAGCAGTGTAGCTCTCAGCTGTTACACAGAAGTCCTTTTGATATGTCCCTCCAGAGGGGATGGATAATCTGCTCATTTGAGCATAGCTTCACACCATGTCTGTGCTCCTTCCTCTGAGCCCCTTTGCTTTACCTGCCCTGAAGGCAGTTTGTGGTGCTGGAGGGCTGCACCCTTGCTCTTCCAAGAGTCTTTCTTGGAGCTATGTTCCCTACTTCCTTTCCTGGTTGAAATTCACAGCCTTTTTGATCTGTCCTTGAAAACTTCCTCCCCAAGAAGCTACAGCAAGAGAAGAGGGTCCCACTATATATAGCTATGAAGATTCCTTTTTTTTTCTTTTTCTCTGCTCTTGGAGTAGCATCACAAATTTTCAAATGTAGCATGAAAGAGCATCCTCCTCTCCGTTTCTCTCTAGGCTCATCTCTTCCCTGTCTCCTCTGCTTCTTCCAAACTGCATTCCCATATTAGGATCTTCTTTACAGTTGGACTGCTTTTTCTATCTCCAACATTTGCACAAGTGTTACTCCACTTTATAAATCTCATTTTTTGGGTTGTACTTATACTGTTTGGAGTCCATCTGAATAACTTCTAAATTACTTGCAGATGCCATCCATAATACAGGTAACAGAGTCACTGTTAGGGTGTGGCATCTTTTCCTCTTCAGCTATCGTTACTCCTTGGCAGCGTCAAGAGTGCTGCTGTCAGAGCTAGTGTTCACCAGAGCTCTCTGTGGAACTGAAATTGCCAACTCTGTGGTGTGTCTTGTCATTCAGTCAGCAGCTAGTTTGGAAGAATATAAGGTCGTTAAGCTGCCTCCCAAGCTTTTAAAAGGCTGCTGTGGTCACCTGGGCAGCAACAGATGAAGTAGACCAGTTTATGTACTGGTAAGAACTGTAATAAAGAATGGGATTAATAGACAGTTGGAAAAAGTCAGTATGGCATTTGTACAGCCTCACAAATCAACTGCTTCCTTAAAGGACTCAGCAAGTACAGGGATATGAGATGGTACAGGTGTAATTTTCAGCAAGATCTCTGTCCAAAAGCTCTTTAAGAAAACAGGTTGTCAGGATAGGAGCGATAATGTTCTCCTGCAGGTTGAAATTGGTTGAAGAGGTAGACATTCATTGTTTGGTAGTCTCCCCTTACTTTAAACAAGCAGTGAAGTCTTGCAGGGACTGTGCTCCAGCCTGGGATAAATCTTCTCTTCAAAAGATATGACTGAGGTGAGAGAGGTCACTGCCAATATGATACTGCCAGGAAGCAACAAGAACAGCACTGAAGTGGTTTAGTAATCATAACAAAGCAAAGCATTAAAATTCAGCTTATGTGTAGTTAAGAAGGTCTGTCCTTGGCACTCAGGACTGCAGTCTGCAGATGCTCTGGGTCCTGGTCTGTGTGCAGGTTGGTAGGAAAGCACACAAATAGTCAGATGGGTGGGTATTTTTGCCTGCATAGAGAAGCAGTCTCCTGCAGAAGAAAAAATTGTCTAGATCAAGTCATGGCTCAGTTTTTCCAGATGGTGGAAGATGATGATGCAGAACAGAAAGGCTAAATCCTGGCTGAATCTCAAGAGCAGCTGAAGGAAAGACATTCACATTTGAGATGCTGCCCTAGCTGCAAAGCAGGGAGTTCACACAGCTGTAGTTCTGATTTGCATTTAATTGTTGGTGATTCAGGAGCATCAGAAGGTATCTGCTCTTCTTCTGATTTGTCCATTCTCTTTCAAGTTTGTGTTCTGGGTAGGCAAAAGATGGCAAGGATGACAGTGAAGCCAAAGAAAGGTAATTTTCTGTACACACAGCAGGCCTTATTTGCCAGCTAGTCTTACCCGAGGAAGAAAGAAACTGTTGAGCTGGCCTCTGGTTTTCTAGCAGTGAGCAGCAGCTGTTTTGGTAGCAGTAGCAGCAGCTCATATAACAAATGTTTCATGATGAATGCAAACAAAAGCCAGCCCTGAAATTCCAGCTCCACTATGTACACATAAAATATAAAACCAGTTCAAAATAATGTAACTACTGAAGTTAAGGGATTTTTCTCCCCCTCTAAATAAATTCCATATGAGAATTAGTGTTTGGTCTGCTCAGTTCTCCAGGGCTCCCTCAGAAAATATTTTTATCATATAGGCTGAGGGCAAAAAGTGAGCACAAAAACGGACCAAGAAAGAATATTTTTGAGATACGTGCACGTGCAAAGAAGTGTGTGGTTTGGGCAAAGGTTTTGAGAATACCAAACATGCTTACTGAATTGAAATTAGTATTGATGTTTGTTAGTTGGCTGAATTCACTTGCCTCCAAAGTAGGTCTTGGAGGAATTCTTTATGCACCTCTGTGTAGTTTGGTTTCTGAAGATGACTTTGGTTTTAAAGGCATGTTAGATGAATGTTATGCCTTCTAGCATGAATTTCTTTCCAGATAGCTAGTGAGAGGATTTCTAGGGAATGCAAGTTGCTGATGAGTGCATACTCAGGGGAAATGAGGATACTGAAGAGAGAGTAAAATATAATCATTGGAGACTCAGGAGAAATAGAAAAGCTATCCAGGGGGCAGTGTCTGAAATTGTTATCTTCCTCCAATTGCTTAAGTTAAAACAGCAAATAAACACCAGCATTTACCCATTCCTCCCTGCTTTGCTGTTTGCTGAAATTCTGGAGCAGCATCTGTTGTCTGCCCACGCAAGCCCTGCTGCTCTGTTCTCAGGCCCTGAAATACTCTTTCTTCACAATCAGTTTGCTTTCCCCATGACTCTTCTGATCTGGCTTCCCTGTACCCATGGGATTAATCAGATTTGTGCATCCACCATGGGAAGAAACCTAATCGTGTGTTTTGACAGATTAATGATAAAACAATATAGCCTTATTCTTGTGCCTTTTACAATATGATTCCAGCTAACACTTTTGTCTGTCTCCCACAGTGTTTCTTTCAACTGAAAAAAAAAAGGGGGTCTATTAAGTTGTGTTGCTCTGTGATGTATTGTTGTACTTAGGGTACATGTGTACCTCTAAGTCATCATGAGTTTTACATCTTGGGTATTACAGAGCATGCAAACATAAGGAGGACTTAGAACAAAAACTGTGTGCTTCTCTCAGTCTCTGCTCCTGCTCCTTCCTCTCCTCCTGCTTCTTGACTGTTTTGATTCTTTTCCAAACCATCAGCTACATTATTTGATTTCTTGCTTGTTGTGGAGTGGAAGGAAGAAAAGGAGATGGATAAAGAGCACTGTTGGATCTAGCAAGAAAACAGGACAGAGGAGGTTGGTTCTTTCAGGTTTTGCTTGTTTCTCACTAGAAAGAAGTGCAGCACAAGTTACTGGGAGAGCCCAGTGGCTGGTTGTGTTGGGCCTGTGCTGAGGCAATACAGGGAGCATGCAGACATTGCTGCAGCAGAGTATTTGGTACATGCCTGCCTTGCAGGGAGCACACGTGTGCACAGTTTGGCCAGAGCCCGCAGCGCTTTGCACTGCTGCACTCTTGGGGCTTTCAGGATGTTAGCAAGTTTGGAGGTTTACTGCTTGGGCAAGAACACATGCTTTTTCAGTTACATAAAATGAGGCTGTGGAATTAATGGGTGACTGATACATAATATACATCTTCTAAAAGCTAGTGGAAATTGGACGTGACAGGAATGAGAGCATAGCCAAAGCAAATTTATTTAAAATGGTGAATGAAAATATTCACAGAAAACTCTGTTTTAACCTAAATACCACTAAATATTTTCTGGGCAGTGAAGTATTACTTTTGTTTTTTTAAGTTTTCTTCCTCTCTCCACTGTCCGTGCAAATGCTTTGCCAATTTCCCAGTAGCCATGACTGATCTTTGAAGGGTCTTCAGACAGTTGACAAACCTAGTTTACTTCACTGGGTATTGACATTATTTAATGTCAGTGCTTAAACTATGTACTGGGGAAACTGAACTCCGCATGGCCAGTGAAGAGATGTAAATATTTGGCTGTTTAACTCTTCGGGGTTGTTTGATGCCCTGAGTGGCTGTCTGGAGTTCAGCAGCAGGAGTATTCCTCACTCATGCCATATACTGGCACACAGTAGGGTAGAGGGATGTTGGCAAGGAGTTGACATGCTATAGTGTTTGAAAGAGGAAGGATGAAGTATGCAAATTAAAGCAAAGTTTATATCATGCCTTCTTATTGCTTTCTTTGTCTATCCAATAGATTGATCTGTGCATTAAGTGCTATTTGGGTTAAGCTTTCAGTGTAGTTGCTTGTGGGGTTTTTTGTGGGGTTCGTTTGGGGGTTTTTTAGCACCCTTGGTAGTATTTTTTCCAAGAGTGATTCCAGGAGCAAAGTCTGTGATCCTAGTTCCCTGTGGGGCACAGAAACACAGCAGACACACAGGGTTTCCTTACCAAGAGCAAAGGAGATGAATGAAGAGGAAGACCTATTCCAGTAAACTCTCAAGAAACCCCTGAGTGGTGACCAAAGCAGCTGCTAGAGAGTGTTTAGAGTGAATGGACTGCAGAAGACAGGGAACATGGGGAAGCATTTTGGACAGTAAAACTGTGAAGGGCTCTTGAAGAGGATGAGGCATGGCAGGACCATCTAGGGTATGGGATGGTGGATGAACAAACCTGTTTGGGCATTTGGCAGTGAGGTAATTTCACCAGTTGCTTTCTCCATATACTCTCCAAGATTTTTGGATACAGCACATGTGAAATGTTTATCTGGTCTTGCCTTTCCACAGCTTATGTCAATGTTTGAGAAATTCTCAATCTGTTTTTCTGCACTGAATCTTGGTTCATCAGGACTACTGTTTTTCCATTTTCACCATAAAGGTATCGGGTGCTTTGCATGTCTTTCTTAGGGTTATTACTTCAGGATTTATGGAGCTTTCAGGTGTGTGGAATTTTTTCCCCTCTAGATTCTTATCTTAAGCTATCCATTCCCATTTGTAATTAGTTCAGTAAGTAGCAAATTCAGTGGTAAATTTTGAGTGCCTGTGATGACAATTAAAAGCCATTAGAGGCAGGTTATCATCTGTCATCCTGGACACCAAATAACACTTCGAAGAGGTCATGGTGTTTCCTGAGTTTGGGTGCTTCGTTTATCTTATGATTTTGTGTGTTAAACGAATTGATTTTCTTTAATGACTAGGTGAGATACTTAGCATGGAGGATACGTACTCTCTTGTTTTGTTTGCAAATGGCAAGTTGTTCTTTCCAGTCAGCATGGTAGAAAAGGGTGAGATGCGTTCTGTTGATGTCTAAGTCCTTGAAAGAAAGACATTATCTGATAGGCATATATATAATAGACATATATATATATATATCTTGATATACCAAGAACAGCTTCCTTGGGACTGTAAACTCTTTTTGTAGTCAACCGGTTTCAGCTCTTATTAGTTGAAAATAACAAGAACAAATTCCATCTTGTGCAACTTTGCCTGTTTGGTGAAGACATGCCAAAGCAAGTGGATGATAGCAAGAAACCTGAGTCTGTCATCTTATGTAGCAAACAGCTTACCGAAGATGTCAGCCCAGTTCATCTAGAACTTTTACTAACAGAAGAGCAATGAAACTGCAAAGCATATTTGTCTGTATATTAAATTTCAGCATTTACTTGGCACTGCCTTCTGCTGTTGGTGGTGTACAGTATGGAGTCCCTAGCAGGCCCCAGTACTTTGTGCAGTTGCAGAACACATTACTTAGCCTATTTTCAGAGCAGACTCACCACTTAGCCAAACGTTCTGCTTTGAATTGTCGAAAATTATTTTCCTTGGTGCATGTTTTTCCAAGCTACTTGTAGAAATCAATGGTTTGAGTTCCTGCTTAATTCAGCTGTTCAGTTCACAGGCTGCTTCTGTTATCCTTCCAGACCACATCTTGGTGTGCATCCCACTTGTTCAACAGGTTTTGTTTGAACAGAAATAAAAGGTTAGTGCACAGCCACTTTGCATCTCATGTGCAGAAAGTCCCACACATCTTTTCACATTGTGTGCACATGTGTGAGTAATTTAGTGAAGAAATGGCACATGATACATTGGTATATTTTATTAGCAATTGCAAATGCCAGACCAATATTTTGATTTCAAAATAGCGGCAGAACTTGCACAGATTGCCACTAAAATCAAAAGACAAGTCTAGCACGACATCCCTGTTTCTGAGTCTTAGCAGGGAAAGACAAAAAGTAAAAGAAATACAACAAAAGTATTTTGATAAACAGATGTCACCCACTTTAAAGTGTTGAATCTCAGTTTAATTTTTCCCATGCTACATAAATAGTCCCTCCTCTTCCTCTAGCCTTGCAGTTTTTCATTTCCCACTGTTATTCAAACCAAATGGGAAAAAAAAGAGTAGTTATATTTATGAGGACTCTATATTTGCTCAGTTTAGAGGGTTTCGTTTCTTCAGTAAATGTACTTAATAAAATTAAATGCTCTGGGAATGTGCCAGAAATGCTGTCATCCACTGTGGCAAGCAGATGGATGAAGTTTCAGCTGAACACAATGTGCCCAGGTTATCATGTTTGTTTAGAAACTGATGACCATAGCCACTGGACATACTAGAGTAGCCTGTAAGGAATGTGTTTTTAAAGAGCTCAGAGTCACAATTTCACATTCCCAGCACCTGTGGGCTTACAGGAGAACTTGGCCTCCGTCTAGACACTGAACTGCGTTCTGGCAGCTGTATACTAAGACTGAGGAGAGGGTGATCTGGCTGTGACATCTGTCACCCCATGGATCACCAGAGTTGATTCAGCTGATCTGACTGGTTAGGTGGGTGTCCCCTTTCTCCCTCAATACTTCCTTTCCTTCCCCACCCCCAACTCTGTGAAACTGTCTTTATCTTTACCTGTGAGTTTTCTTGCTTTCATTCTTTCTTTTCTCTCCCTCCTCTCATTGTGGGGGCAGGGGGAGGAAGCAAGCAGCCACATGTGTACTTGACTGCTGACTAGGGTCAACTCACCTCAATAGGGTTTCTCCCTTTATCTTGATGTAACTTTTAACTTTAAGTGTCTTGTGTGTGTAACCTTGGGTGCCCTTATTCTGCCACTCCTGAAGATAACAATATAGAAAATTGCAATGTTCTTCAACAAAAGCCTAGTTTGTTGCAGGTTTAGTGTTCCTTTGAGTAACCTCACTCCCTCCCAAAGTGTATTTATCTTGAAGAGCTTTTCCTAATTGCTGTCACATCCCTCCTGGTTTCTGTTTCACTTTATCCTCATTCAGAGGTGTTAACATTTACATGTGCCTATAAATACTGAAATGGAAAAAGGCAGCAGGTCATTTTATCTCCTGTTTTGTAAATCACAGGGGAAAGTTTTGTGCAGCATACCCTTGAAGAATGGTTGTCATTGTGTCAGGTCTAGTATTGTAATTAAACTAATGTGCTGTCATGCTGGAAACTGTGATACTAGCCAGTGTCTCTAACACTGGAATGAAATTACTGGTTGAAACCCTGCAGACATAAGACAATTTGCAGGACTAAGTGCTGGAGCAGTGGCTTTTCATACCCTCTGAGTCTTTCATTCTGATTCCTGTGTGCTTTCATGGTACTCAGCTAAGTCCTTTAACCAGCAATAGTGTTAAGCATACTGAGAATATACTTTTTGTAAACAAGGTGATAGATGGCAGAACAATGTGCCCATGTATCTCTTTCCTGTCAGCACAGTAATGTTAAATGCAAGTTGAATTAAAAAAGGTCATTGAGCAAGCTCTGTTTCCTCAGTGGATTGCTGTTGGGGGTGACGCACGTGTGAGAGCAGTCGAGGTGTGTTGGAGCTGATCATGTCAGTCACTGAAGACAGATGAGAGGTACTACAGGGGCAGATGTCTTTGCTACTGGCAGATACAGATGCAAGGGGTGCATAGGGAGGCCTTTGTCTTCAAAGATCTTCGTCTCTTAAGTGTGCATCAGAAATGCTGTGTTCCCCCTCCTTTGGGAGGAAAATCTATTGCCTGGAATACAGAGCAAGTACATGCATGTGTAAATCTCAGTGGTGTTTGAACAACATTTAATCACCTAAAAAATGTCCTGTATTCACCCAAGCAGATTAAAATCATACTTCTTGAACTGGAGCTTGCTTCCAAAATCTCTCAGACATATGAAGAATTGCTAGGGCAAGTCTCCTGCCGCAGCTCACTGAGGCACTAGATGTCGTGATCCAGCCTCTGAGATAGCACTTCAATGCACTGAATCAAATAGGTCACACGAGACCTAGGGACTTTCTTCTACCTTTTCCAAGTCCTCATGCCTTGCCTGTGGCTGTGCTGCTAAAGAAGTGCTAAGGTTGGCATGAAGAGCCACTGTGTCTCTGCAACCTCTGCAACAGCATCTGCCTCAGAGATTTCTGGGAGAGGCACAACCTCTCAAATTGCAGTGAATCCCAAGAGTCCCAGGTTCCTCATCGCAGAGCAGGGCTGCAGCCAGTGAAAAGCCCAGGCATGAATTCACCTTCACTTGGGTTTAATGGCTTCGTGGAAATCTAGCAGGAGCCTTGATCACTGAACTCCTGAGATAGCTAAATGTTTAGCTTGTCTATCTGTTAGACTCTTGACGGTCTGCTAGGTGCACAGAAATTCCTGTCTTTTTATGAGTGAGGATGCTCACCCTTCATATGAGCTGATTAGCGCAGGCATGGAAGGCAGAGTGGGTTGCCTGGGGCTTTCTGGAAGGAAGAAAGATGCATTCTTGTTTCAGGTTTATAGTGACCTCAGGGGATACGAAGACTCTGGCAGCCTCGGGTCTTAGCCCTCTTAGGACATTATACTTTGCCTTCTAGCCTGAACAGTAGAGAATCAAGATGTTCCCTCTCCAGGAAAAGCACGGGGTGAGAATTGCATTAGCCACAGTAGGAGGTTACTCTCCTCTCCCAGGATTTCCAGTTAATATAATTCCCTGTCTTTTTATATATTTTTTCTCTTGCTGAAACAAGTCTGCCTGCGTTAAACAACGGACCCTTTTCCTTGGTTTTGGCCAGAGGAGGAAGCCTTTGTCCCGATCTTCTGGCAGCTGGCCAAGGCAGTCGGGCTGTGGGCCAGGAGGGGGTGAACTTGAAAGGAACAGTGTGTTGTTTCTGTTCTGGTAGCATTCTTCCTTCTTCAGCAGTGCCTCAGCCCCTGGCAGACTTCAGTTGCTTGTTACACACAAAAGAACCTAAGGGCAAAAGAGACAATTTTCTCTTGACCGCCTGTAACTTGCAATAAAAAGAAATAAAACCATTTGGGAGCTTTCAGCTGTCTGTGTGCAGACACAGTTGGGAGAAACTCTTCTTAGAATTGGCAACTTTCTCACAAGGGAGAAGAGAACTGATAGCACCTTTTTCTTCTCCAGTTTGATAGCGGCTTTCATACAGTAACATACATCTTCTCAGTCCTATATATCCTACCAGTTGTGGGTTTACCTTAGCAGTGCATAAATTTTATTAATGGCCATTCCTTTAGTCCTAGTTAATATTTTTGCTTTGATTTTTCATTTCAGTAGTTATTCATATATAAAGACATAAGCAGTCATATGTATGATCTAGGAAGACAGAAAGACTGTGCTTAGAATTAATAATTACTTTTTTTTAATGTAGGGTTATTGCCCATTCCTGCAAGGCCTGATACTGCAGGGTGGTGACCACTAGGTTTGAACAGTCAACAACTGGAAGAGGTAGCAAATAAAGTGTTCAGACATCTACCAAGGATGTCATTCACACTGAGGTATCTCAAAGGTGGTGACTAAAAGGCTTTCGCATGTGTTGCTCCCAACCTGGAAGCTGATACAAGCAAGATGTTTGAAACTTGAATCTGTGAAAGACTTAAATGGATCATTGGGTCAATTCAGCTTGCCTTCTTATGTGCTACAGGCCACCTAGTCTCTCTTCTGCATTGAGACCATTATCTGGAGTTCCTTAAGTTGCAAAAATACCAAATGATAGCAAATCTACTATTTTTGTTTTGTTCTAGCAATTAATCCCCTTTGCCACTTAAAAAAGCTGTTCCTTACTTCTAGTCTGCATTGTCTGGGTGCTGCTTCCAACCCTCCAATACCCATAGTTTTCTCACCATGAAAATATGCAGATGCTGTAAACAAGTCACCTCTCAGTCTTCTTTTTTTGGTAAGCTGACCAGAACAAATTTATCATCTTTCTCCAAAGTGTCCCTTTCAACCCCAGTATTCATTCTGAGGCTGTTTTCATACTCTGTCTGATTTAGGATGTGGTTACAAAACTGGATGCTACATGCCAGTGTTGCACTCACCAATACTATATAAGGAAATAAAGATACCTCCACCTCTCTCCATCCCTCTTGGACATATTAGCTTGCACAGCACGTCTCTTCCATCGCTTCCTTCTTCTGGACAAAAATCACAGATAGCAGCCTACTGTGACTCGAAGCACAAAGACAAGATGCCTGCTCTAGATTCTCAAGCCCCAAGCTATATCTCTGCAGATTTTCTGCATGACATAGCTGTGGTGAAGCTTTTCCTCCTTGTAAGTGCTTCTGAAATTTGTCTCAGTCACTGCAACTCTCTCTTCACACTGCAAAAAAGTAATTATGTCAGTATCTGCATAACCTACTATGCAACACTGTTCACAAGCAGTCTGCAAGAATCTATTTTTAGATCGTGGTTTTGTCAGATCCAGATTTTTCTGGATTCATTCAATAACACTTATAAAGCTATAAAAGATATATTCAAAATTGTGTATGAACCGCAACCATAGCAGTTCTTTTGGCAACTCAAACTAGACAATACTGGCATTTCCTCTGCAGATGACTTTGGTTTTGGCACCTCCAACTCTGTCTAGTTCAACTTAGAAGTTGCTTAATGGCTATAAAAGTACCTGACCACATTCTCATAAGAATCTGCCTGTTCACTCTACCAATATGGATTATTTTTCAGCTTTTCTTTTTCTTCTGTTAACCTATCTGAACTGGGAGTGCAACATTAAAATGCACCAAATAAAGGAGTCTCTTAGAAAATCCTGTTGAGATTTGTTATCTGATCTTGTGTGAGATACAGCACATTTCCAGGCTGGGGGCAGCTACAGAGCCTGTGTGTGGTACAGGAGGGTACACTGTCAAGTTTCCAGGAGGAGAGTTGGAGAGTTCATGATCAATACTTACTGTCTGGAGAAGAGGCCTCAGAGAGTGGTAGCTGTTCACAAAGTATGGAGAAAGTTAGATATTTGCATTTCTGAGTGTGTTGTAAGACAAATGTTTCATAATAGTGATATAATGCCTCTAATAGCTTAAGTAGTATTTCAGAGCCCTCTTGAATGTGTATTGCAGTTACATCGTCCAGCTGACAGCCAGATTAGTGCAGTGTTGACCTCTGCAATATATTCCAAATATATGTTACTTGCATACTGTAGGAAAATGTTTCTTTTGTTATTTACAGTTATATTGGACTAAGGTATTTCTTACATTTATCATTTATCATTAACTTGTTTCTCTTTCTGCTTCATGTTTCTTCCTTGTTTTGATTTTATGTCATGATTCCTTGGTGTTTACATCCTTGAGCATTAGTAGTCGTTTGATTACGTGTCTTTCAGATTATCTGTGTGAGCTCTTCCTAGCTAATCTTTGTTTTGGCATCCCTCCATTTTTCTCTGCCAGGTTATCATTGTCAGATCTTCCTGCATTTTTTCCATATTAATATAAATAATGAAATTATATTAGGTTAATAGTGAGATTATTCTTCCCTCTGGTTTCTTTATTCATCAGAGTGGTAAGAAAGAACATTGCTGTAACTGTCTCACCTAGTTTAGTCTCTGTCATTGGCAGCCATCATTTTGCAGTGTCCATGCTAATTACAGTCTGGTGTATTTGGTCACAAGATCCCTAACTGATAAATAACAGGACATCCCATTTGCCTTAGATTGCAGATCTCTGGAGTTCTGGATGTTTCCTTGACCTTTAAAGAGCTGTCCTTTCAGAGATCTGTATCCAGCCTTTAGGAGATAGGAAATTGCTGTGTGCCGGTGTGCTAGAGTTCTCCTAATCCCCTGGAGTTAGGATTGTTCCATATCAGCAAAGCAGCACAGTAATTCAGGACAGAAGTGCTAAAACAAAGCAAGTGTTGCTAGTGAGCCTGGTATAGCTGTCCTCAGTATGCACATGAGTGTCAAATCTTAATCTACATGTTAAAACTTAATTTGTTGATGTGAATAACTAAGAAGTGAGTAAACTAGCAGTAAGGAGGTTAATAATTGGGATTCATAGTATTTCAGACAGATAAAGCTAGTAGATGCTATTAAGAAATTGCTATTTACTTTTCAATCAGCTTTGATTTTTAATACACTTCTGTCTGGTTGGTGGCTCTGTTAGGTTTTCTTCACCATCCCTGCTTTCCTTTAGCAAACATGAGCCTACGTGAGGTGCTCCATTGCACAGCGTGGCTACAGCTCACCATCACTCCTCTGTCTTGGGACCAGGGACCTGCCCCAGGCCTGAGAGTCCTGAGCAGCAGCAGCAGCAGCCACGTGGCCATCAAGGAGATGACACACAAGCCCAACACATCAGTGTCTCACCCCTTCTCTCCAGACCATGCTTTCCCAGATATCCTTCAAGAGCCAGGCTAAAAATTTCAAGTTTGACAAGTGGATCAGTTGTGCCAGAAAATTTTTTGCTTAGCTGCAGTTTAATATTCTGGGATGGGATCATTTCTAGCAGAGCCGTCAGAGCCCTGTTTAGCACCACAGCAATCGTTTGAGAGGCATATCAAGCAGAGGCCCTCGCCAATTCATACGTCACGTCTAACCACAGTGACATACATTTATTTCCATTTAAAACTGTGGAGAAGTAGGTATGTGCTGCAGCTCAGCTGCATACGATTGAAATGCAGGGCCTCCCTGGGTAGTTCCAGGAAATGAGTTTGCTATATCTGTGACAGCCATCGTGTTCACACAGCCATAAGAGCAGCAGAGCTCGGTGTGAGGTTTTTCCACCACGAGCACTAGCCAGGCAAAAGCCCGTGGTTCTCCTGGCCTGCAGCCATCCTGCACTGCCTCCAGCCTGGACCCCTGAGGGTGCTGAGCTCCCTGTGGCTTTGTCCAGGAGCAGCCTCTGTGTTGCACCCACTGAAACTGCAGGGCACTGGCAAGCACATCACTCTCAAATTCTTTTCTGAGGTGGAGAATGCCTTTAGGATCATTTTGTCTAAATATGGCAATACAAGGTTTTTTGAGCCACAAAGTATAAAACCCAGTTTTCCCTATGGTTTGGATTGCTGCAGTGAGTAATGCCAATTTCTTAGGTTTTTTTTTAAAAAAAAAAAAGTGGCAGTGGGGAAAGTAAGCATTCATCACCTGGTAATCCAAAAGAATTTAATTTTCTTCATCCATATCTGCAAACCAATTTAGTCTCAATTCAAGGTACGAGCAGCCTGCACTGGGAGGTTGCATTACTGTGTAGTATATTCATTTTAGTAATTTAAAAGAATGCAGAAGCAAACATAGTTTTTAAAAAACAAGCTTAAGAAGTAAATGGTGTAGTTTATTGCCCTCCATCTGGTTAGCTGTCTCAAAGGTCATAAAATGGGTTTCCTTTGGTGGGACAGTTGGGTTTATATAGCATATGCAGATTGGTATTTTGGCTTTAAGCCAGATCTGCCTAATCTTCCATTTGGCTTCTGTGATGAGGAGAGGTGGTTAAGGTGGATTAAAAAAGCAGAGTTCACTTGTTTTATCAAAGGGCTGAGCCCGCAGCCAGGCACAGCCCCAACTCATGCCATCCAACAACCCACACCTCTCAGCTCTTTATGCACTGCCACTACTGATGATTATGGTGTGAGGCAAACCAATAGGAGCCAGAAAATTTACATTGCTCCTGCAGCCTTCCAGAGTGTGGGTGTTTCTGTCTGTTCATATGTATAGTTCTATAGACATAGGCGTGCCCATAGAACAAAGAAAACTTGCACACATCCAGGAACACCCTATGCTATTGCAACAGCAAATTCAGAGGAGAAGTATATTCTGCTGCAAGGGTGGCATGCAGCACCGGGCTGGTCCCTGCCTGGCATACCACCAGCCTTTGGCTGGTCCTGCTCCCCCCAAAAAACAGTCTCGCTCTTTTCACCTTGTCATCGTTGGCAGTGCTCCTGGGCTGAGCACACGTACCTCTCTCTGCTGGGAGAAGCAGCCACCAAAGGGAGCTGGAGCTGCAAAAGTGGCTTTTCCCACTTAGAGTCCTGATGGGACCATGTAAGTAAAGAGCTTTTTCCAGTGAGCTATATGGAGTTTTCTGTAACAGAAATAACTTACGTAAAATAAAAACGAAGTTGGCAAGCAGTATAAAGGCTTAACCTTAATAAATGCAATATTTAGTAGTGTATATTTGGTGTTAAGTTTGTAAAGAAAACCAGACTGCAAAGCTGGCAGGAGCTGCAAGCTAAGCACCAGAAAGAGGAATGTCTTGAAGTGCTCAGTAATCATAAGGAAGTAGTTTCCTTCTCATCCAAGGACAGACTGCAGTGGCCTTCCTGTAATGCAGTCATCTCATACCTGTCAACGTCAACTTGAAGGTAACTTGAACAACTTGACTGAGAATGTAAAAAGATGAGACATTCAGTAGTCTATTGCAGTCTGTGGGTAAAGGTGCTATAGAAGAGAATAAGCTCTTGGAGAACCAAAATATTTTTGCCAAAAATATTTCACACTATTCACTAACTACAGCTAGTGCTTTCTATGCTAATGTCTGTTTTAAATGCAGGCATTTTATGATCCTTCCTATATGCTTTTCCTTAGCTAAACAGCACATTAAAGATTGCATATGTATTTTTCTGCATATTTTAATAATTTTACTCCTATCTAAATAAAACTATACAAATTGATAAATAGAGCATATTTCACTGTACATCACTGTAATTAAAGAACTAAGAACCACATACTAAGTTCTTGGTGTAAAAGTTTGGTGTAAAAGCTCCATTTAATTATACAGCAGCATGTTTTAATTGTTACCAACTAATGAAAACCATTCTTCCTTTAGAGAAGGAATTAAAAGTACAAACGCAAATTAGAATTCATGCTCGAAATACTTTTTTTGTGATTTAGAACAGTGTTGCATTGGGTAAGCTAGTCAACACATTCTCTCTTCATGTTATATTCTTCCTACATTTCAAATTACTCTTCTGCAGTTGGTAAGCAAAACTGAGAGGGAGAATAGCTACTTCAGATACACATTTTAGTTCTGCACCAGATGTGTGTGAAGCAATGAAGTCCAAAGAATGTAAGCATGTCCAGCCCAGCAGCACTTGTCTCATGTAGTATTATTAAAATGAATGGTTCTTGGTTGGTTTTCTTTAATTCCTTTATTCTGAAGGAGGAAAATGTGTATGCATTGACTAAAACTCAAATTTATTCATAGGTGTGGATACCCTAAGCTATATAATACAGATGTTTTAAAATTTAAAGAAAGCAATTTTTGTTCATATTGCTTGTGCTCTTCCCATCTGTTGTACTTTTCAAGATTTGAAATCTTGTACCAACTTTTTGTCTAAAGATCATTGCTGTTGTGTTTTCTAGATAGTCTTACTCATCTTTTATTACCTCTTGGAATAAAAGGGTTTGCCTTTGCTTAAAATTCCTCTCTTCTCTAAAAAGTTATTCTTGATTATTTCTCTTGAATAAACATATTGGTTGTGGCATCCCAAGAACAACTAATTTTTCCTAGCAGGAAACATCAATGCATCCTGTAGCTTTATGTGTAAGCAATTGTGAAAACGTGTTTCCCTGTAGAGCTGCTAAACATATGTTAAGCTTTGCTGGCAGGTGCTTCAGAAGATCTGAATTTAGAATGCTTATGTGAGCAAAACTCTGCCCATGGTAAAATCCCATTTTGACTCCGGGACTTCCTCTGGAAGTGAGAGTGGTTGCTGCCACTGGAACCCAGTTGGAAACATAAAATGTTCTTTGTTGTCTGCTTCCTCCTTGTAAGTTTTTTCTTTGCCATCCCTCATGTCCTGATCCTTTAGAATACTTCCAACTTGCAGAACTGCTTTTACAATAAGAATTAGGTTTCCATAGTAAAATTCAGCTCTTTTTCTCTGTGACAGTTTATCTACATAGTCACGTAGGATATGTGGATGTTCGGTATTTGAGGCAGCACAAATAAAGACTATAAATACTAAGGAAAGAAGAGTAGCAGAAGCCAAGACCATAAACCAAAAAAAACCCAACCCAGATCTCATGCAGACCTTGCTGTTGAAGCAAAGAGCAAGAAAGTGAAATAAGGACTGACAAGATTAAAATTAATCTCTCTGTTTTAGAGTCATAGGAAATGGCCTTAATATGTCAAGTCAAGAGTCTTCCTTCAAGAGATAATCAATTCATGTGCTCTTAAAATCCTGCAGAGATACAGCTTTTGTGACTTGTATGCGCTACTACACTACCTCACTATCCATGCCAGGAAAAGGTTTTTTACTCACGTCTAACTGGCCTCTCCTTGTTTCTATGCAAGCCCATTCATCTTGCCTGATCTGGACCCAGGTGTATTCTGTGACAGTCTTTTTCATTGTCATCACATTCTCTTAGAGTAACACATGAGGCTTACTGGACTGGAGCACTGAGCTATCAGGAAACCTAATTATAATAAGTTAGTTCCTCATTATTGTAACAATCATTTCCATTTCTCCTAAAGAAAGTTGCAGTTGATAAAGGGTGATGCTACAGGTCAGCACTTTCACCTTTTCCTGTTCTCTTCTTCACTGTTGACTTTCAATTATGTTTTTGTTTTGGAGAAGAAGAAAATACTTAGGATGCTCTGGCAGCCTGTTGCCATCAGGTAGAAAACAGCAAAATGATTGCCTGGAGAGTTTGCTTTACAACTTGTTCAAATATATTCAACTCCAGTGGTAATCTATTGAGAAAGGAGGCAAAGAGGCAAGTCAGTATTTTTATTAGTAACTCTAATTCTTTATGAAGTATATTAGTGTTGTATTTTAGTTTACCAAAGCAAAAGTTGTCAGGTGAAGAAAAAATACTGAAAGCTTCCGTTCCTGGGGCATGACAGGAAGATGCATCTAGTTCAATTAACAGGTATAACAGGACAAGAAAGTTAACAGGCACAGTCATTCTTGAGGTGTTACGTGGTGGTGCCAGCAATGCTTTGGTGCTAGCCTGAGATGGATTCAGGTTGATAAATATATGTTTAGATTAGAATTATAATAAAGCACAACTGAGATAGGTCACCATATGCCACATAGGAAATAACCTATTAGTTCAGCTCGGTGGTGTGCCCAATATATACTTGACATGCATCAGACAAAATTTCCAGAGCTAGGCAAGATTGTGGATTTCTCTGCATGTAGTTTATGCTCATCATTCATATGATCTAATTTGCCTTTTTAGATAAACATTGACAATTAAGATATTCGGTGACTACACACAATACCAAATGCCATGTATGAACTAGCCATATTTAAACATGCAATTCTGTCTTCAAACATGTATATTTTTTCATATCTCGTTAAAAGTAAATCCATCATTAAGGAGACAGCTTAAGCTTATTTGCATCAGTAATGCAGTAGGGCCATGTCTTAATGTTTTAATCAAAAATTTTAGATCTGGTCTCATTAATCAGCACCCACCATGTTACTTGTTGGTTTTTTACAGAACATAGGAAAATTGGCAATCTGACTGTGACAGTGAGAAAGACCGTCCCCTCTCCAGAAGCAATACAGATCCTCTACCAACGCATGAGATATGAATATGAGTTTTATTACTACGTCAAAGAGCAGTTCCACCTGCTAAAGCGTAAGTTTGGACTGAAGTCTCATATCAGGAAACCGCATCCCAGACCTGAATTCTTCATTCCTTCTCCCCTGGAAACAGAGGAACCAATAGATGATGAGGAAGAAGATGATGAAAAGTGGCTAGAGGATATCTATAAAAGGTGATGGATGGAAGAGCTATCCTTTCTCTTCTGGTGACCCCTCCAGCTTTCTTAAGGTGTTTTTAATTATTATTAAAATAATTCCTGAAGGAACTGAGTTAACGCGCAGCGGATTTGAAATGGAACAGAAGAGACAATTCCCACATGGTAGAGCCATTGGGAGATACCTGGTTTTGCAGGTTTGATTCATTATATGGCGTTGGCTCTTTAGCATCCTTGCTGTAGCAGATTTCATGAGAGAAGTACCTACCATCTATCACAAAATAACTTTTGGAATACACAATAATCCTTCAAAACCTGAAAAATATAAAATAATAGATTAGACCATCTTGAAAAGTAAATTTTACAGACCCTCTCTCTCTCTCTCTCTCTTTGTCCAGAAACAAGTTTTCATTGCATAACACCGTGGCATTAATTACCAGCAATGTGAACTACAGACAGTGAGCCATTTGGGAAGAGTGCCTCTTTGTGCCAAGAGCACACTGGTATCCCAGGGGTATGGTCAGAGCCATTGCCTGTGCTCATCCAAGGATAACAGGCTCAGAAAGGGGCTAGGAACAGCTTCTTGAATTACCTCGTGCAGGAGGAGTGAGGCTGCTGTTCTGGCAAATCAATACTAGTGGGTATAAGGCAAGTTACAGCAACCAGATGTTTTTGGTAAACCCTTCTAGTTCATAGAGTGGGAAAAGTTACCAGGTCAGTGAATGGCAACAGCAGATTAAAAGTGCCAGGCAGGGTTACCTAAATGGTAGTTTTATTTCAGTAGCTGGGTGCATTTCTGTTAGACTCAGAAGGAAAAGGTGCAGCATATGGTTTTCATGTTCAGGCAAGGTATTTGCAGATTTCTATTCTTCTTATGGGTCACAAATCCAAAGAGATACAGAAAAAATTACTCATTAAAAATTTTAGATGATCTGGAACTCCTATTAAGCACAACCTGTATTTCTGCAACTGCAGAATTTAGTTGTTCACATCTGAAGCTGAACACAGCTGCCCCACCAGCACAAACACCAGGCTCCTGCTTTTTGCATGGCTAGAAGGAAGATTTACAGTATGGACAGCAGCTTCTCTAGTTGGAATATTTCAGGATCACAAAACAAAGAAGAGAAGGTATGCTCTGTGAAACCAAAGCCAATTCAGTGACAGGTTGTTAGGAGAGTCACTGTGAAAGTTGCCTTTGTTAATCACTAGAAGTATTATCAGCCAGCACTAGAAAGGGGATCGATCGGTGGAAGCTGGGAGGGGAAAGGGGAATAGCTCCAATATGTGACATCCTGTTGTCTTTAAGGTGGGTGTGTGTGATGTGTGTCCTGGCCAGCTGTTCAGCAGCCTGCCAGGACTGGTGGTGCAGGAGTGACAGACCAGCGGGCAGCCGTTGGCCCTCTGCTCCAGAGCAGAATAGCAGGGAGTCTGGGGGTCGTGATGAGGCCTTGCACTCTTGTGCACCGCTGTTGCTAGAGGAAGCTGGACTAGTAGACAATAATAGCAATAAAATCCTGTCCCTAGAGCACAGGAAAGAAGCAGGGACAAGGAGTTGCAGCTGCTTTTCAAGATGAAGACAATTCACCTCTGTCGAACTCATGTCCTTGCTCAAACATCTACTGGGCAATTTTTACTTCCTATTCTGTTGCTGCCATCTGCAAAGTCATACTTCAGTTTGCAATAACAAGCAAACGTTATTTTGTGATGGATGAAGCATATAAAGTCGGGCTAAGCTCAAATGTGCTTTCCAAGGGTTTCCTCTTCCGTGAGCCTGCTGAGAGCCAATAAACATCTTCATCACTTCATCTTTACTGTACCTACATGCAAAAAGTGAAAATAAAGAAGTGTAATCATGTTAAGACAAGATGCTAACTTACAGAAAACACTATGAAGAAGATTCTGTTTTCGTTATCAACATCCCGGGTTGGTGATAGCAATGCACTACTGTGAGGGAGCACGTTAAAGAAAGCTGAAAATGGCACAGATAACAACTAACATGTTAGCTAAAATATGAATCTGCTGCATTGTATATTTTAAGTGGTTTCTATGAAATTACATTGAAAGAGTAATGATTAGTTTACACACTGTGGAGTTGTTATATTTTGGAAAGAAAACTAGTATTCTCACCTTTCTGAAATTCTGTTTGAATCCTTTTTTGCCAACATTTTAACAGAATATAGTCACTTAACACATTCGCCCTTCATGCAAGTTCACTGCCGCTTACCCTGAAGTCTGTTTTTATCTGTTTATTTAATGGTATCTTCAGCCATCATTACTTACAACCTAAATACAAAACCTGTTTAATGATTTACTCGCTAGGTTTTAATGTTGTTAACCTGGCCTCTCCTCCTTGACTGGTACTTCTTAAATTTATCTGGCACATAGCATCTAATATTCCTGGTCCTATGGCCTATTTCTCTGTCATGAAATATATTTTACTTAACTGTTAGAAGGTACGTTTTAAGCTGGTTAATCTTTGACTTATTTATTGAAATTTTTCAGCACATTCCAAATTCTAAGTTGCTCAGGAAGAAGTTGATTTAAATGATTATATTTTTGGTCTGATGAATATTTCTTATTAAAAAAAAATCATTGTTTGTAAGCCTTTAGCCCACGACAGCTTTGTAGGAAGTGCCGTGCATGTACTCGTAGGTCTCTGTGGGGGGAAAAGATGGGTGCTTGACACTTTCAAAAATAAGAAAATATATGTGTACATTAATTTAGCTATAAATGAAAGCAACATAAGTTTTGGGATGAAATCTTCTTTAACTTATTCACTACTATCTCCTGAAATATCAATAAGCCATATGACTCTTTATTTTTCAGTCCAGCAATGTTTAAAAATAAAACTTGCACATTTCTTCCTGGCGCCATAGTCCACTTGGTTATGCTAGTTTTCCTGCCTGGGTACAGTGGCTGTGGGTAAGAGGTTGGCATTGCACCCTGCAGTACAGAGTTGGATACGACATACTGTGTCATCTGAAAGTCATACTTTAGCATGTAATAACTGGGTTATTCTATGTCTCATACTGTCTGGAGGTGTGAGAGTGAAGTCAGAATTATTTTACTCACCTGAGATGTGCACTCAGTACCCTGAAGTACATTGTCTCATGTGTTCTGTGGCTGCTAAGTAGAAAGGAATTTTATCCAGGAGAGAAACAACTTAGTCCCCATACACTGCTTTTTACGGGACGTGGTATTTGATGGCCAGGCATAAAAGCTCCAATAGACAAAGCGATATTGTAATGTAAGCGAAGCATGAGTGTTTTCACACTAAAGAGAGAATCAACTGTTGTTAAAATGCAGCATTCTGGAAAAAATAAATTTTAGTCTTAAATTTCAAGTGACAGTGACAAATTGTGCCATTTTTTGTTTCTGTTTCATTTACTTCTCTTCCACACAAATTGTGCTGGTGATGCAAGGCTAAGTCCAAGTTTCTGAAATGTTACCTACTTATATATAGAGAAGTAGCTTGGCAGAACTGAAGGTATATGAAACTGATGGTGTATTTGAAGCATTTCAGTTTCTTTGCAATTCTTTATCATTGGACCCTTGATGAATTGTTTGAATGTTACAATATAGAATGGTGCATTGTATAATAAAAACACAAACCCACAAAATTTAAACATTGGAGAACAGATCTGTGGATTCCAGCCATAGAATTCTTCCTCCTTTCAAGGTTTGATATAAAAATATTTAATGTAAAGGTAAGTTTTTTGATTAACAAAGGAAACTGCGCTGCATGCCAACTTGGATCCTCTTATCAAATGAAAAAAACATTGCCTGCCAAAGAATAAAACTCCACATTCTCTTCAAAAAAGAAGGTCTGTAATTCCCAGTTAAGGGTAATGGTGCTCTGATCTTTCCCTCCATTTTAAGAAAGGGAACATCTGTGATGTTAGACCATTAGCCTAAAACAACATAGCAACATTTTTGAGAGCTAGAATACTGTAATATAATACCACAACATTCCTTCTGTTTTATTTTTAAGGAGTTGGCCTTTATTGAAAGAGTTCAGCAAACATATGAAACACTGTCGATCAGTCTGCTTGCATGAGGCAAGACCAGAGTGAAGAACTGAGTGTTGCTACATATAGACTGCCATACACAGATTACATGGGAAATACGAGGGCTTTACAAGGCTTGGAAGTGTTTATCTAATAGAGTTGGAATCACCAGAACCACTTTTGCAGGGTCCATTCCAAGGGAGGATTTTCAGAGTTAGGTTCTGCTTAGGTGCCCACAGGTATGGTGGGAAGGGTGCTGGAAAGCAGCTCCATGAGAAATGGCCATTGGGGGGTGAAAAAAATTCCCTGCACAATGTTTGAAGTGGATGGAATGCTTCTTTAGTTTGAAGGTTGAAAGTTAAATTGCAGCCAGCATAAATCACTTGCTGATGTTTCACAGCTGAAAAACAGTCGTGTTTCCTTCAGTTTGCCCAGAAGTGGCATTGCACGCCAAGTTGCAGCATGTAGGGAACCTCAAATCTCAGCTGTAAGCTTTAGAAAGTAGGTGTATGTAATGGGAGCTCTGGCAGTTGTGTCACAGCACTGATGTCTGATGCTATCACCTTGGAAGAGCCTGGAGGTGGGGTGGGATGTTGTTCTGGGGCAGCGAGATGAAAAAGGGGCAGGTTTTCTGCAACTATATATTTGGCCTTTCAGACACCGTAACATAGCGAGATTTGACCAATGGTCTACTTGAATGTAGATTTCCTTTTCTGAATATGTAAAGGAGGAATGAAAGTTGGTTTTGCATTTAACTTACTGTGGCTGAAAGGGTAAGTTTAATAATGCTGCGGCCAGGCAGACACAGTAGGAGTATGCCTTATGCAGACTTTTGTCATCCTTCTGTTCCCTTCTTTGGATCCAGTGGGCAAAAAACAGTTAAAGAATTCAGCTACACTGCAGGGCAATTGGTGCTGGAGCAAGCAGATATTAGCAGAAATACATGGAGGCAATGCACTTCAGAGTTAAGATTAATGGTCTAAACACAAGGATTATATAGAGCACCCAACAGGAGTGTTAACAAACTGCTCACTCTATGGCTTTGGCTTATCTGAAAAGCTTGAGACTATGCTTCAAAATTAAACACTGCTTCAGATTTGTGATTTGTACTGTTAGCAGTACAGTACTGTTTTTCTTACTTTTTCTATATGCTTTCAAATTGCCACTCCACCTCAGAAACTTGGCAGAGCATAAGCACACAGCCTGATCAGAGACATAGATTTGATCCTTCGGCAAACATCTCTCCAGGTGCAAGTAATGAGCAGAGTGAAATGAATCCTTGGCACAGTGATGCTGCGAAAGAGCAGAGTAATATTTAGTTACTGTGCCACAAGGGGAAGTATTCCCCCAGTTTTCCAGTTTACTACAGGAGACTTTGAATAAACTCAGGGATCATAGGAGCATTGTCAGGTAGCAAAGGCCAATTGCATGTCCCAGTTTTGAACTTATGATCTTCTCCAGTTTAGATGCAGGAAAGAAACAGAGGTGTTTGCAGTTCATGGCAGACACAAGAGCAACACACAGGGATTTCTCTTCCAGGACCCTCTCATCTAGTTTTTGTGGTGGGAAGCTCAGGGAGGAGAAATCAGCTATAGTTGTTAGTCTCTGATTTCCCAAAGAAGATAAGACTCCCACGATCATGCTGATTAATGTGCTAGAAGAAATGGCAGTGAATCACCTATTCTTCACTGAAGAGCTGTGAGCCATTTTCATCTTCTCCATTTGTTTGTATTTGTACAAACCATAGGCTGTATTTTCTGCATTTCCCAAGGTCATTGTGTGTAGGGTATTCCTTCACTAATCATCTTGTCTGAGCATCTTGGAAAATGATTACTATCTTTTTCTTTTTGATCCACAGTGGAGGTAAAAAAGTGCTGTTATCCCCATTTCATATATTGGGAAGGGACACAGCAAGCAGGTAAGTGATATTCCCAGTGTCACACAGGAAGGTTGTGAAAAAGCACTGATTATAATTTAGCCAAATGTCTTAATACTAGAACTTTTTTTTCTGCTCTAGATTTTAGAAGGCAAAACAAGTACCATGGAAAATTTTAGTTACATGGAGTTGTCTCCCTTTATCTTTTCCTTAGAACTCTGAAAAACTGTCAGTTAACTGCCTAAATATGAATGACTTTTTAGCCCTTCACCAGACCATTTATGTCCTTGTGGGACAAAGATTCATTCTGAATCATGTCTGTTCAGTTGCATAACAAACACCTGCAAAAATGGTATGACTGTAAGGTGGCATTATGTTTAGGAAAGGTGATCCTGCAGCAGTAAGAGAAAATAAGCAGGTAGATGGGTGGCTGAAGTCACATCTTGTAAATATATCCATTCACAAAAGTAGTCACATTTTCTCTTGCAATTGATGACGCTTGCAGCCTACCTAAAAAGTTATCAGACCTGTGTTCATTTATGTAGTCTAAGCTGTGCTTTCCTTTGTTTTTTCACAGTGCTTAAAAAACCAGAACATTAAATGATGCCTTACTGTTCAGCAACCAACACCACTGCTGAGTGAAAAGACAGTTCTTGCTCAGCTCACCGAGTAGTCGGTTTTGTCTGGTGTACCCATAAACCTAAACCTCTGATTGCTCCCCCAGCTCTCAGACAGGGCAAATGCCTCTCAGCTGAGAGATCTGGTGCTTTCCTCTCATCTCCCTGTCCTTCCCTTACCTGGACAGTACACATCGTTAAAGCTTTTGCCTACATCCTCTGGGGAGCATCTTAAGGAAGACTGAGCAAATGTGGACATTATCCTCTGTCCAAGTGTCTGTGTTTTGTGGAGGAGCTTGAGCTGCTGAGCCTTGCTCTAAACTTTCATAGTGGGGGAAGGCTCTTGATTTTGAGCCCACCTTGCAGGTGTCAGCTTTGTTCCTGCTCCAGATCTAGTTTCTGCTCCGACTATTAGGGCAAGCCCTGGCCTGTCTCTGTTGAAATAACTGAGGCTTAGCAATGCCAAATCTGTCCCCTCTGGCTTTGGGCCGGGAGTCTGAAATGCGCTGGCAGGTGAGCCCATCAGGGTGCAAAGAAGTCTCCGTAGTGTCAGTCCTCTGACGTGAGCAGAGGTGCTCGGTGTCAGCAGCAGCCCTGAAGGCTGATGTCTGAGCAGGGTGAGGGAAACAGAGCTGGTTTGTCAGTCGTACCTAGCTGGTGGGCATTTCTGCCAAATCCCCCTTGGACAAGCTTATGCTACTCCTGTCAGCACTTGCTGTGAGAAAAACCTTTCTTCCTGCACTTCTTGGGACAGGAAGCTGGCCAGGAAAGCCCAGCAATGCTTCTCTTCCAAGGAAGCTGGAAGGATCCAGGGGAGATGTCATGGTGCAGGGGAGGGAGGGCAGCAGCCTTCTGCCTGCCCCACAGGGACTGAGCTCTGAGCTGTTTCTCACCAGATCCAGGCAGGACAGTGCTGATAGAGGACACTGCTGCTCCTTGAAGCACAAAAACCCAGCTCCTCACAATGGGGTTTCTTGTCAGAAACTTTGCCTTGAAAACATCCTGGAGTCTCTGCATAATTGTAGCTTTCCAGCAGGTTTTGCCTCAAAGGACATGATTTGGCCCATCAGCACTGGCTGGAAACTGAGCTTTCTAGTGACTTCACAATCCAGCCCTTGTCAGTCATGCCACTTGGGTCTGTGCATGGGGCTCTTTGTGATAAACCTCACTGGAATTTGGAAAACATTCAGCAAATTTGACCTCTTAAATATCACAGTGTCAAGCAGCATCACGCATATCTTATCTCTCCAAAACTGGGAGAAGGAGATGGAATTAGTATGCAGTCAGCTCTGATTTTCCAAAACAGTATCTTCTGAGTTAAAGGAAAAAAGCTTTTTACTTCTCAGAAAGAAAAGAGAATGCCCTCTTTTTGCCCAGGGGAAGGGGCTTCTTATCAAACTTACTCTGAACCTTCATGTGGTGTACTGGTCAACTCAAAGAAGCCTGAACCATTTTCGTCTTTTGTCAGTAGAGCTCCAGCAAGAAAGGCGAGATGAGACCCAACCCATTTCTCTCTTCCCACCACAGGAAAGGGAACAGAGGCATCAGCAAAACCTTGTCCAAGAACAGCTCTGACCAAAGTTAAAAGCCTCTAACTTCTCTGCAAAATACGAAAGTACAATACAGATAGCAAAGCTTACTGGAGCAATAATCCAGGGAAAATGCATCTAGCTGCGGGTCAGCATCTTTTCAGAAAGCTGCTAACACAAGGCAGGGCAGACCCTTTCTCTCCTCAAGAAATGGATGTGGTCGGGCAGAGCCCCCTCGCTGGCCTCCCTGCTGCCCTGCCCGGCTGCAGTGGCCGTGCCGGTGCCGCGGGCGGCAGATCACGGGAAGGCGATGCCGCTCCGGGAGCCCTGCACAGCTGGCGGCCCGGCTTGATGCCGAATCGCTGTGTGGCCCGGCCTAATTGCTTAAAGCTTTCCTTTTCCCCTCACCGCGAATGCTGGAGTGTAGTATTTATCTGCTCTGCAAAAATTTTATGAGAATTGGTACAGTTTTTGTAGAATTCCTGAATAACAAGGATCACAATAGCTGCGGTGGGGCCAAACTTTTCAAACCTAAACGCCTGCACTGTTTGCCTTATTGTATGTAGTCTCTGCAGGCAGGAGTTGTGCTCCTCTGCCTCCCACTGATCCCTGCAGCAAGTGTCCCAGACCCCTCACAGTCCAGCCGAGGTGCAACTGCTCAGAGTGCCCCTGGCACTTCAGCCTCCACCTCCCTCCCCTGTGTCAGTCCCAGGCTCAGAAAGGATCCCAGGCACCACTGGAAGGCAGCTGAATGTAGCCCTCTAAACCACTCAGAGAGTTTGCACTAGTTTGTCTTCCTCTGGAAAAAAATAAAATAAAGAGGCACTGAGAATTCCCCTGGGGAAATTGTCCATGGGAAAAACTTTCTCATTTTCCTGCCAGATAGTGAGCTGGGAAAAGTAAATTGAGACAGGACAGGTAATTCCCACCTACCTCAAATTAGCTCTTCAGATTTTGTCCAGCCCTTATGTACTGTGAAGCAAGTGGCATCATATCCTTGAAGACTCCTCTTACCAGCAATATTTAAGATCAAATAGTAATAGTAATTACAAATAGCAATGATAATAATACAATGTTTACTCACAGTGTTAATGTTCGACTGAAGGAGTAGATGCTGAAAAAGATGGATGCAGAGGAAGCCTTATACAAGAGGGAGATGAGTGCAGGTTAAACTGCAGGAGCCTCTTGCTGAGGAGGCCTAGAGTACAGTGCTCAATGCCTGGGAATAGCTAGCTTTCCCTTCTCCCTCCCCCTCCAGTGCATGCCAGTCATTTCAGTTTAGATGAAACAGCCTTTTAGAAAAAAATAGCAAGCCAAACCAAACCCAAGTATCCATTGTTTTTTCCAGTCTGTCCCTCCAAAAGCAGTCTGCTTTAGTTCAGTGAGTCAAAAGGTATTGCTCCCTTACTCATCATTCCCGTTTGCATTGCTCTGTAGGAGATCTGGCAGAAAAATGGTGTGGACAAACCCTGAACCTTCCACCAGGACTTGGTTTCTCGTTCTTGGGGAAGTACTGCATTAGCTGTTGGGACTTCAGGCTTGGAAACTGTCTAAATGGCTGCTATTTTATTCAGGGCCAGTGAAGCCTGTGTGAAGGTGCCACAATCTGAAACAACCAAATGGAGCAAACCAGTTAGCATGTGTTTGGTTTCTGTGCTGTATAGGAGCATGAGCAGATCTACGTGCATAGCTTCAAAACACTTAACTACAGCTCTCTGGAGCTCCACAAGGGTTTTTAACACAAAAGAGAGAAGGACTTTGCTTCTAAAATGTTTAAGAAAAGTTTAGAGACCAAAGCAGAGAAACCAGAAAAGAGGTGAGATGTGTGGCATGATGTAAGGAGCAGAACTCTGTACAAGGGGAAGTGGGGGAAAGCTACTCCTGGTGCAGGCATTGAGCAGCAGGATATCCATAAGGCAGCTGAGAGAAAAGCCAGTCACAGCCCCTCCAGCTCTACTCTCCCTGCCCCTGATGTTGAGGGCACACTTTGTGAAAGCTCACACCTGATCACAGGTGCACACAGCAATGGGGAAAAGATTCAGCCTGCATCTAGATATAGTGATGGATCCAGGTGAAACTGCTTAATAACCCTATAAGTCACTGGCTTTCAGATGCTGGAGCCAATCTGAGGAGAAGTGAGACGGGATCCTTTCTTCATTTGGTTCTGGTCGGCAAAGGTCAGTGCTGGTGCAAATTAACTAATGCTACGCATTTTTAGAAGGAAGCAAAGCTGCCCATAACACTGTTTCAAGCTTTCTTATAGCAAGCTGCCAATATCAGCTTTGTTTAAAGGTTTTCTTCACCATTCAATCTCAAATTTGTCCTGTTTCTCAACAAAAAGTGCTAAGTCAAGAGAGGATCTGGGCTGACTCACTTTTGTCAGAGGAAGGGTTTTCCCCCCACTGCTGCGGTCCCTTGTTCCCACACCTCGTGGGTCTTTGCATTTCCAATGCAGAGCTTGTGCTCCACAAAAATGCGCCGCGAGCTTTCAAAGAATGCATCTGTTTATATTACCTCCCCTAGCCCAGCATCCTGTTTGGGGAAAAACAGCTTTTATAATGAGAAGCAGGGGAAACCGAACAAATGATTCTGCATGCGAGAAGGTCTTCCTTTCCTCCAGAGCTTTTGGGGCGAACTCCGTTTTTTCCCCGGAATTACTGCCTGGAGGAAAGGGCGGATAACCCCAACCGTGCTTTCCGCGCAGAGACAGAGGCTCCCGCCGCACGAAGGAGCCGCAGCGC
>NW_008650892.1:178543-205778 GCF_000695815.1 Acanthisitta chloris | reverse complement strand
AATAGTCAAAAGAAGATTCTTAGACCATGAGAGTGATTTCATTGTAATCTAAACATATGCCAAATTTTATTTTTAGGACAAATGGGTGAGTGTCAAGAAGAAAGAGTCACACAGTACAACAGTAATTTATTATTATTTACATAGCTAACAAAGCTTTTCCTGAGGCTTTACAGTAGCTTCTTATGAGAAATATCTACTAGCTGGATTCTGCTTTGCTCAAAATCTCTCTGTTGATATAAATGCAATTTTTCTTCCATGAGAGAAAGAGAAAAAGGTGTCCTTCTGCAGGAAAAGATACATTAGTCTCTTAGCCAGGAATAACTAACAGGATTGTTTGAACATCCAGAGAGTCAAGGGAAGCAAAAGGTTAACTGTGCTTGAGGGCCTTAAGGTTGCTGGGCATCCTTTCAGCAGAACTGGTTTTTGCACCAATATTTGACAAGTCACAGTATATTTGATGGTGAAAAAAATGGACCCTTATGATACCTCTGGAAGGAGCACAGTGCATGGAAAGAAATGGCCCCTGTGCTAAATTCAACCTGAGCCTCTGGCAAGAAAGTCTGACCCTCCTGAAATTATTGAATTCACTAATGGGATCGCTCTGTGTGAGAAAGGAGATAAATATCCAGACCATTTATCACAATCAGATTATTAAACATTTAAGAGCGACATTAAAGGGGATGATACTCAGACTAATTAATGTACATATCAGAACTGGCAGCCCAAAAGTGTATTAGCAGCCCTGAATCTGGAGGTGCTAATCACAGTGTGCTGGGCTGGGTGTCTGGTGAAAATGAACATCTGTTGCCTGAGGCCTATGCTGTAGTTTGGCTGTTCAACACTACAGTAAAGCAGTCAAACAGAAAAAGCAAACCAATATTCAGGACAGCTCTACGCAAAAGCTCAGACCCTTGACACAATCACTTTGTTGTGCTGCTGTCCTTATTTTTAGCACATTTTGGTAGAATAGGCTTTTCCTTTTTGTCTCAGCCTGATGACAGTTAATTAAATAAACATTTCACTGGATCTTGATGCATATTTTATGTGATGAACTGGTTCAAAGGAAAAACCTGTCTGAGCTGCAGTGGGTAGATGGGTGTGGGGGGGTGGAAGCCCTTACATAAATAATCACATCATTTTATGAATCATCACTTAGTGTTTTTCATCATCTCCTCAGCTCTCTCTGATATTTCTTCTCTGTGAGTCCATTCTGTTTGTTTTGTTAAATTGACATATGAACAAATCAATCTGTCTGCTACTCTGAGCAGCTAAGCCTATGAATCTGTGTTCCTGAAAGCTGAGGGAAAAAGAAGAGGAAAGAAAATAAATTCCTCTCAGAGTGGAGGGACAAGATCTGTTCTTTTTTTTTTTTTTCTGGCAATTCAGTTAAACCCTGAAGGGCCATTCATTAGGCTTTGATATTGGATTTTTGAACAGAAAGGCTACTAATTGGAAGCACCAAATGCTGTATGATCACCTATGTGCCTTGACCTCAAAAGGGAAATCAAACATATCCTTAGAAATAAATACAAGACAAATTCGTTGCACCTCTGAGGATAACCACCCACATATTCTGTGGAGCTCTGCTGAGTGACTTAAAGGACAACAGGAGGCTGAAGGAGAACTGGAGCCTTTCCCACTCTTTCTTGAACCCTAAAGCAGAGAGTGAATGTGACAGCCTGAGTAGCAGGAACAGGCAGGAAGATGTTCTTATTAATTGTCTTCCTGTTTGTTTATCTTCAGGAAGAACCAGAACAGACCCTGTCTAATTGACTACCTCTAACCCTGTGGCTTCTACATTAAAAAAAAAAAAAAGGCAGGAAAGACAATGTTATTCCAAGTAATGACTCAATTGCAGTTGTGTCACTTTTATGCTACATCCCAGAGAAACATGAGTTTTAACATTTTAAGTGGCTGGCAATAGGGAGCACAACAGGGAATCCTTGACTAGGATAGCAGCTAGTGAGGGTCAATTCCCCTTTCCTTGACACCAGCAGCTTTTTTTTCTGTGCAGAAAATTTTGATTCCTGTTTATCATGATAAATAAATTTTCAGGTATATTAATGATCTATAATCATGGCAGGTAGCAGAAGAAAATTTGCATGACAAAAATGTACGGATTTCAATGATGAGGCAAATGATTCTTTTAAAGACTCAAAGATTTTAAGCATAGGATAAACCTTAGTCAGTTTGTTCTGGAAAATTTAGGTCACCAAACTTTATACAGTGACTTCTGTAATGAGCCTAATAACTTAAAGATAAACTAAAGCATTTATTGTACAGAAGGGCCAATCTTACAGCTGGGAGAAAATTTACTGCATCACTTGGTAAGTTCTGCAATTGCAATTATCCTCATTATAATAATGTGTTCCTCCTCATTATTTTAGGTGCCGTTGTTGAAGGCTTAATGGTTCACACTCATTTATATAGGAAAAAACAAACAGTTTATTATGAAGGATGGAACTACAGTATAATTTTCTCAAAAAGTAGTTCAGTTTTAATGAGGCTGCAGAAAAGGTAAGTTCTGTTTTAGTTTTTGTTCTGGCTAGGTGCTGAAACACAGCTGAAAGGGCTGTTCCAAACCAAGCAAATAGGCTGAATTCTCACACAAACCCCTGCTCTCCAGGGAGACAATGATCAAATTTTCATTAAGATCTCTGAATCTTTCTTTTGAACTCCTTAGGCTATAGGCAGATCCAAAACAACCTACTTTTAAACCAAGGTATTTAACCTCAGGGGTGCTTATTTGATATGAAACACAGCTGCTTTTCAATTTCTAAGTTGACCAAAAACTATGCATTTGAAATCCACCTTGGGCTTTTAGTTCACATACAGAAGCACTTGAAAATGCAAGTATAGATCCACATTATTTTCCTACAGGATGGTGGCAGGAAAAGCTTATAACATTTAGAATTTCCCTGAATTTCCACACAATTTCCATTCAGTTTTCTCATTAGCCTTTTATAAACTGTCAATATTTACCTAGTGAGAACAATTTTCCACAATGCCAAAAATGAAAATGGAACTATAACTTACAATTGAAACAAAACAAAATGGTTTTCGTGACACTGGACTAAAAAAAAATCAAAATAAAAAATCAAAAAGAGATTGAGACTAAGCCAACATTTTATTTCAGTGCTTCACTTCATATAAATAAATCCGTGCCAGAGGAATAAGATAGCTTAGCATTACTGGAAGCTGAACAGATGCTCATTTCTTTGTGACTCTCAGGCCATCTCTGTAGTACCTAGATTCCAAATTGATACTGAAACCTTGTAGTGATAACTCCTCCTTGCCACTTTGAGTTACCTTAAAGATGAAATCTACTTTGACCTTCATGATCCCCATACAGCACCAGCAAAAATAAACAAACCAACACATATCTGGTTTTCTTACACTGTGAAAGAACAAGGACTCTTGAATGATGGAGCTTCCTTTTTCCTGAGCATAGAAACACTCACACACATATACTCATTCCAGACCTCATAGATTTTCTGATATCCTTGACAATAAGCCACAACAGCTCAGAGAAGAAACAGGTATAGAACAGAAGAAATACCTCATGTGTGATATGCAGATCTGTTAACTGAGCAACCCATCTAAGCAGCAAGATGGATAGATGTAACAAGTTTAGCCATACTTCATACTTCCTTTCTTCAATTATACTATTCACTTCCCAAGGCTATTTTGTACTTGGAGTGGAGTTTCTTTGATTAATAAAAATATATTATTTGAGTTTTCTTAGATTATTTGTAATTGCTACTTTGTGATGTATACTTACAAATGAGATTTTCATTGGGACAATTAAACTTCAGCATTATCCCCTCTGTTTTAAGTTGCTGAAATAATCATCTATTCAAGACTGGCAGTATAAGAAAAATGTCACAAATGCTTCAGAGCTCAGAGCAGAACAGAGTTTATAGAGGGATTTCTATGCTCCTGGAACTTTTAACCTGTCCCTTGTAGTCCTGAGATGAAAAGTGAGACAGATGTTTGAGAATAGCAGAGAGTCTGCAACTCATACAATTCATGCTTTGAAAATGTGTGCCATCTGTGTAAGATTTAACCTGAATGTATTCTTATAGCCAACCCTGGGTATTTTTTCCTTACAAACTCCACATAATATAAGGTACTGATCAAGGTAAGTCAAGAGTTAACATTTACTCAGATTTCAAACCAAAAAAGCATCAAACTGCCCTTGAACAGGTAGCAAGTTGGGACACATAGCAGTGCTGCCCTGGGCACTGTAATGACTAAATCTTCTCAAATCTAAAAGCAGATACATTTGTATCAAATTTAGCTTTTCCATCATTTCCACCAATATTTTTCTTCGTTTTCATTTGCTATATAAAATACAAGTAAGCTTGCAAAAGAGTGGGTTCAATCTTCAAAAACTAAAGATGTCATTTATGTTTTTTTTTCATTCCCTGTTCTGGGACATATAAGGATTCCTCTCAGCTTTCCCTTTCTCCCCAAAATGCTGAGTCAAGAAATCAAATCATACTCAAGACTAATTCTTCATAGACAGAGGTGAAAACTATATGCTTCAAATTGAAATCTAGTACATAATATATCAATATAAGATGAACAAATGGATTCAGAATTTGAAATTTCTTGTTACAGTGGAAACTGAGGCTCCATTTAAAGGTTCTGTTTCAGGATTCTAGGAAAAATATTAGTAGGGTTTTGTGTTGTATTTTAACAAAATTCAAGTTCTATATATGATAAATAGTGTTCATAATTTCAAGACAGCTGCTCACTTGCAGAACAATCTGTAAGTTCTAAAGGTTTCCTTAAAGCATTTGACGTAAGTTATACCTCATCAAAGGTCAGCTCTTGCTTTAAGACTATTGAGAAGGTTAATTTGACCAGTTGAATTCAGACTATACTCTGAAACTCAGTTGACATTTTTAGATGAAAAGTGAGTGATGGTAGTGAGGGGAAAAATCAGCCTCAGCTGCTTCTCTTCAGTCACCAGGGGAAGCAGGGAATTTTCTGTTGTACAGAAGACTCAACATTAAACCCAAACTTCTCAGTTATTATGTCCACATGGAAGTTTGATTCTGGAGCTCAATGGATTCAAAGAAGTTTTTTCCCATTGTAGAAATAGTACTTTATACATTTCTGCCGTGCCCATTGCCTTCACCCCTCACAGAAATGAATTTTTGATGTAACACTCCCCATACTGATATATATCTTCAATAGTTAGTTGAGAGAAAGAAGGAAGGGTGGGATGGAGTGTGTCTTTCTGGCTAAGGTGGGAGCCTGGCTAACTGCAGCACTGAGCTGCTGGGCTCCAGCACTGTGAGCAGGACTCAAAGAGTGGGGAACAGTCCTCACTCACTGCACTGATGGTTACAAATGAGGGGCAGAAAAATAAGGATCTAAAAGTATAAGGAGTGTAGCTGGAGAAGAACATAAATGTTGGAAATAATCTATGTTTGGAGGAAACTAGAGGCATATATCTGTGTGTACGCATGCACACACACATATATATAACATATAAATATATATATACATACACACCCACACATATATACATGTGAAGGAACTCAACTGAAAATCCCTGAGAAATGCTTGCTTTTTTTACAAGACAAATAGGAATGTTTAAGTTGCCATTTTCACCTAGAGCGCACAATCCACTTTTGTAGTGCTTAGTAATTTTTAAGTAGGCACTCTGCCACTTCAGCAGATGGGTAAGAGCACAGCCATGCCAGCCAACCAGCCTGTTCCTGAAGTTTGAGTCTCTCTTGCCAGCTCTTCATCCCAAAATGCTTGAGCAGCATTCATTGTTTTGCTCCTGTGGCTAGCAGGGATGTGTCGCTGCCTGAATCTGGAGCATGGGTATGCTTTTCTAAATCCTCAATCAGCAAAATAAAATATCTATTCTGGGAAGTAAATCCACCAGGGTTTGGATTTTCTGTGTTAAGGGAAAGGGGCACAGAACAAGACTGACACAACTGCTAGTTCTCCAGCTGCCTTGGGACTCAGCCAAGGTATACCAAAGCCTCTGGGATCTCACCCAGTACTTTCTCTAGAGCAACTGGGTGAGAACAGGATTTGCTATCCCTGCCTTGAGCTCTGTAGGCCTGTGCCCTTCTACCATGACTGCATCAGTGTGTCTCTGGTCACAGACATTTATCCACCAGAACCTCCTGAAGATTTCTGTGACTTTTAAGCTATAGACTTTTGACTATATACATTTTTCTCAGCACTGTCTTACTATCAGATTGTTTACATGAGTTCTGCTTCATGTAGAAAGGTAGACAAGGTAGAAAATGTCTTTAAATTCATTACTACATAATGGTTTCCAAATAGCCAAAAGCAGTACCAAAAGCTGCATGTGCAAAGACTGAAATTCTAGAGATCACACGATGACAACAGGTTGTTTTTTTCCTTTCTGATAATGTTGTATCAAGGCACAATAGTTAAAGGATCTGTTACAAACTACTCACACTGCTTTTGCTTCTATTCAGGGCACAGTTTTCTATTGGGTAAATCCTTACCTGCAAGGGGGTAACCAAGGCACAGGTAACCTGTGTGAACTGAAACCCAGTTGTATTTTGCAAAGTGCTGATGTATATAGCTTTGAAAGTGTTTATTTTAACAATAGTGAAAATAAAAGAGTCAGAACATTTTTTCACTGTCAAGGATGCATATGCTGCAAAATGTTTTTAGATACATGTGTGTGCATGCACAGCCAAATGCACACCAAAAGATATATGAATATATTTTTAGCCTTCTATTAATATGCTAATAAATTTAGAAACATGATCTGGTTATGTCATAATTTGCCCATAAGTGTTCTTGCTGGACAAGAGCAGCTAGCAATTTTCCTTCAATCATGGCTGTAATTAAGTAGGAGGGAAACTGAAGTGGCTGAAGGTTCATGCTAGAAGACTGACATGATGTCAAGTTTCATAAGTAACAAGATGTGGAAAATGTCAAATTATTGCTGAGGGAGAAAATGTCAAGGATGCACTTAAAATTAAATTCTCCATGTAAGAGTCCCAGAGAACAAGAGGGTGCAGAAGAATGATTATGACCAATGTCCAGATGCTGGCCTTCAAGACATAGTGATGTTTCAGACTCAAGTGCACTGATCTGTTTCACTTCTTCATTGACACCTGAAAAATATTTCCATTCTGTGTCTTTTCCTAGCTATTTCCACAAAGAACTCAGCTGTATTATCAGAGTTAAACCTGGAAGATTATCCTGATTTTGGCTGGCATAGAGTTAATTTTTCTTCCTAGCAGCTGGTACAGTGCTGTATTTTGGATCCAGTATGAAAATAACATTGATAAAACATTGATGTAGTTATTGCTAAGTCATGCTCACTCCGAATCAAGGACTTTTCAGTTTTGCATGCTCTTCCAGTGAGGAGGTGCACAACAAACCAGGAGGGAGCATGGCCAGGACAGCTGAACCAAACTAGCCAAAGGCATATTCCATACCATAGAGCATCATGCCCAGTATATAAACTGGGGGGAGTTGGCTGAGAGCCACCAATTGCTGCTGGGAGCCAGGCTGTGCACTGGACAGAAGGTGGTGAGGAACTGTGTTGTGCATCACTTGTCTTTCTGAGGTTTTATTCCTCTGACTGTCTCCTTTTCATTACTATTATTATCACTATTATTGTCAAATTTTATGTTATTAAATTGCTCTTATCTCAATCCATAAGTTTTCCGTTTCCCCCTCACTTCTCCTCCACGTGGGGGATGGGGTTAAACCACAAAAATAAAACAAAATACTTTCCTTCAGCTTTTCAGCTGTTATGTTGTAGCCTGAATTAGCATAGCTCTAATTTCTCCTGTTTGTGTTTTGATTCTTTTTTTTTTAACTTTTCAGAAGAACTTTTGAATATGAAAGTGCATCATTTACTAAGCCAACACATTCTGAAATTATGTGTCATGCCAAGAAACACTTAATGGTTCACAGGACTGGCATGCCCCAGTTTAGAGAATTCTTCAATAAGGTAGGACATACCATAGTCAACTCCCTCAACCCTCTATGATCAAAGTACTTGAAAGTGAGTAGGCAGCTTTTATCAGTAAATGCTTGGTTTTAAATCATAACAGCTATTCAGGTTTTCTTGTCCTTGTTTGTAAATTGCCTACTCTTTTTTTTCCCCAAATGTTCCAGACATCTACCAAGGGAAAAACTCTAAAACTTTATGATGCATCTGAGTGGATGATTAATCAATCTTTGAACTTATAAGTTGAGAGCTGCACAGCCACAGCAGGTAGTTGTTAGGAAGCATTAAAAATGTGCAGTTACATGTCATTCAGTACACATTTCTTCTCTCCCCCTTCCCCAGTCCCTTTAAGAATTTCTGTTGCCATATTGCGAGAAAATTCTTTACATAAAATAATGCTATTTTTACAGTTTAGACCAATATAATCTGTAGAAAGGTCTTAACTTTACATAATGCTATTTTTACAGTTTAGACCAATAAAATCTGTTGAACGGTCTTACAAAAACCTCCATAGGCATTTCTTTTCAAAATGATGTTCTCTCAACATTTTTTACAATGCTGTATCCAGCTGAATTTCTGAAGGGGAAACCACAGTTTTCTGACAAAAGGCTAACACCAGTAATCAGAGAACCAGGATTCCCCTGACCTGCAGATGCTATTTTTACAGTTTAGACCAATAAAATCTGTTGAACGGTCTTACAAAAACCTCCATAGGCATTTCTTTTCAAAATGATGTTCTCTCAACATTTTTTACAATGCTGTATCCAGCTGAATTTCTGAAGGGGAAACCACAGTTTTCTGACAAAAGGCTAACACCAGTAATCAGAGAACCAGGATTCCCCTGACCTGCAGAGGAACAGTCACTATATATTTCACTCTATCTTGTCAAGTGTATATTATGTTTGTGTAACTGTTACTGCACACTTTACCTGTACAGTAAACCAGAAGGAAGGACCTCACTTACTTCTCACAAATCCCACAAGACTTTTTCATATCTGGAAACTCTGCACATGTACTGTTTGTACCTTGAATTTCAAGAACCACAAGTCAACTCTTTTAGAATGGCACTCTAATTTTGGGATGCTTATCCT
This sequence comes from Acanthisitta chloris, assembly GCF_000695815.1. Taxonomy (NCBI): domain Eukaryota; kingdom Metazoa; phylum Chordata; class Aves; order Passeriformes; family Acanthisittidae; genus Acanthisitta; species Acanthisitta chloris. The sequence goes on along the minus strand of NW_008650892.1, from coordinate 196,712 downwards.
TCTTACGACTAGATATCTTAGCACTCTATCTGAACATGAGGCAATACTGGTGATGTCATAGAATGGTTTGTCTTGGAAGGGACATTAAAGACAGTAGGTTCCAACCCCTCTGCTGTGGGCAGGGACATCTTCCACTAGACCAGGTTGCTCAAAGCCTCATTGAACCTGACCTTGAACACTGCCAGGAATGGAGTATCCATAGGTTCTTTGTGCAACCTTTATGAATGTTGTTAGAATAGTCTGGAATTATATTTTGGGTGACTTTATAATAGAAAGAACAGAAAGGATAAACTGGGTTAGAGAGAGGACTGTATAATGAAAACCAAGGCATTCATTATTTTATTGCAAGTCAAATGTGCCTTTGTTACAGTTAAATCTTCAGTGTCCTTAGAGAGAGGAAAAATACCTCAGATTCTGCTTGTGTAATCTCAGAATATTCTGTTTTAGACAAGATTAGCATCAGTTGGGAATTAAATATTAATAGATCTGCATTGAAATAACTGGTATTTGTATTTAAAGTTTTATTATAATTTCAGTATTCTATGCTAATTTTATTAATGTAGATTTTAGTGTTTCAAACTTCAGTGCAGCCTCATCTATTTTTCATTTGGGATAAAACAGTTTATAACTACATATTCTTCTTCTCTGCCTATTGTAATTTGAAAAAGATAGTTATCACTAGTTGAAAAATTTATTTCATTTTTTACATCAAGATTGAATTATCTATATTAATGCAGATTTTCCTAGAGAAAGCAGGTGTATTGGTATGATACTCAGTAGGAGATAATTTGGTTATTATTAGAAAATATCTGGCTAACAGAGGGTTACTCCTACATTTAAATGTATTTTATTACTTAATTGACTTTCCCAAAGCATAGAAAAGAAAAAGATGTAGAAAAGAAAAAAAAACGAACAAAACCAGATCACCTGGTAACATGGCAAAAATTGTATATATCATGCAATTAATTTTTCTCTAGCATAAAAATAGGAAATTCCAAACAAGAATCCACAAAGAACATTAACTTTATGGCAGATCCCTGCATGAAGTCTTTATTTTCAGAATAGTAATTCAGTTCTTGCTTACCTTCAGCACTGGGTAAATTCTCACTGCAGTTAGCCTTAAATGTGTTTGTTAGACACCTCCCTGTGTTAAAATGGGTTTCCTGTGCTGCTGAACTGGTCCCTAAAGCACTACCCAACCATGAGTAGCTATGTATGAGACTTCACTGGAGCAAGTTGTGTGCTGCTGTATCAGGTCATCAATAATCCCATGTTGCCTGTGGAAGGCAAGGAGGGCAGCAGGGAGCAGAGAGGCTATTGCTGTATTAGAAGGATGTGAATCATTCATACCATGAAGCTGCAGGTTTGAAATGGAGCAGCTGTACCAAGAGAGATGAGAGGACAGAGTCTCCCCACACTTAGAGCCTCTGAGTAGCTGATGTAATTAGCAGAAGCAAGAAAAGTCTTGCTGCTGCTGCTGCTGCCTGGGAAATATGCCTTTTCTTTATGTAGCTGAATGGTCTTTGACCTTTTTTTCTTTTTTTAGGCCTTTAGGTAACAAGCTGATCAAGTAACGTTTTGCAGCCTATGCTTTGACCATTCAGTCAGATGACTTTGGTTAGTCTGCAACTTACATAATGTGAAAAATACATCACCACCTGAAATATGCATTATATACACACAAAACCTGAACAAAATTCAGGTTCATCAGAAAATAAATAATTATATGAGTGCTGTATAGCTGGACATCTTCATGCCAGGGGTGAAATAGCACATCATCTGCTGTAGGTTTACTTTAGTTTGCTTTAACATTAGTGCTTGTCAACTTATGAGCTAGATATGCTAACAGTCAACCCAATGAGTTTTGTAAGACAAAGTAGACAGGCTATTTTATAGAACTCTGAATTATATTTATTTTCCAACAGTATGGATCAAAAAGTCTTGAAGTGTACACATCCTGACCAACACACATCCTGATCAACACTCATGATTTGATATGTTTGTCTTTAAACTGGAAGCTTGCATCCTATCTATAACTTTTGAGTTATTCTTCTTCTATTGTCTCTTTATTTCCAACAGTATGGATCAAAAAGTCTTAAAGTGTACACATCCTGATCAACACACATCCTGATCAACACACATGATTTGATATTTTTATCTTTAAACTGGAAGCTTGCATCCTATTTATAACTTTTGAGTTAGTCATTTTCTATTGTCTCTTTGTCTCACTGCACTCAATTCTTTACTGCTTTGGAATATATGACTGATCCATGTGAGAATTTTTTCCTTTCTCTGGAATTTTTGGCTTCATTTATCCCTATCATGTCCACTACCTCTGTTGTTAAGGTCTGAGATTAAGAGATCGTGGTAGCTGGAACACATAGCAGAAAAGCAAAGAGAAAGAAAGAAAAAAAAATCTGCTTTCACCATCATTTCACTTAGAGTTTTCATTGTAAGATAAACCCCATAGCAGAAAAGCAAAGAGAAAGAAAGAAAAAAAAAATCTGCTTTCACCATCATGTATTTCTGTGTATAACCAGAAACATTTCTTGTGCTGCATGTGTTATAGGCATCATCTGTGGATTGTCAGGAGCTGCTGCTGTTTTCTTCTTAGGTTCCTGTGGCTTTGCTAGACCTAATTCACATTAAAATGATGAGACACTAAGCCAAGTAGAAAGCAAAGAGAAAGAAAGAAAAAAAAAATCTGCTTTCACCATCATGTATTTCTGTGTATAACCAGAAACATTTCTTGTGCTGCATGTGTTATAGGCATCATCTGTGGATTGTCAGGAGCTGCTGCTGTTTTCTTCTTAGGTTCCTGTGGCTTTGCTAGACCTAATTCACATTAAAATGATGAGACACTAAGCCAAGTAGACACACCAAATGCCAGTGAGCATCTTTGACTATTTGACCTTCTTAGCATCTTGCAGAACACTGACTACTTCTTCCTTATCTCGTTACAGATTCTTTCTTATTTACAGTCTCCCTAACTCTGCACACTTATAGTGCTATGGATTTTTAAGAAATCACAAGATCCAACAATTTACTGATGAAATTATTTGCATGCCAAGGATGCCAGACAAACTGCTGGAGAGAGCACCACTCAATGCCTGCTCAATCCTGTTGAGAAGTGAGAAAAATACAGGTTGTGAATAGAGCTTTACTGGAGTGCCTTGTAGGGATTAATTTCACTAGAAAAAGATTACAGCAGCTGTTGGGATTGCTTTCTAACAAGATTATTTTCTGCTGTAAAATTTGAGGATGTTATTTCTCCTCTCACTCAGATGAAAATACTCAGGGACAGTGTTCTTGGGTATTGTGCCCCTGCATACCTAAAGAAGGGCTAATCTTACCTATTGGGAAGTTAAATGTCTGATCCAAAATATCTGCCTACTGTCACACTTTCTGAGGGTATGCAACTCACTTCTCTTGGGTACTAAACTGACACTGTAGCCACCTCCCTTCTGCCATTGACCACACAAATAGATGAGAAAAAGGGTAATACTTGAACTTCTTTTGTGTGAGGTCACTTAGGTGCTGGACTTTCATAAGGTGGGCATGAATTTCCCCACTGCTGTTCACCACTAGTACATGTGTAACAAGGCAGTGGTACCCACATTGGTATTTTTGGTGCTTATCTGCAATATAACTAACCAATATTCAAAATTAGCAAATATTGCCAATTGTGGCAGTGATTTTGCTTACAATAGAGGGGGCCTGGGCACAGTGCCATCATGGAAAATTGAGCACAAATCTTCAAGAAATCCTTAGAAAACTTCAATCTTGCTGCTACAACCAACAATTGAGATTATACTCTGATTCTTCTATTGTCCTTTCTTTGGCCAGAACACTTTTCTGGGCTCTCTTTGGAAATTCATTAACACAGATCTTTTTCCTCCTTTTTATTCTCTCCTAAATGTTCCAGTTGGCGAGAGCACAGTACAGAACATGAGCTGCTGTGTTGCTGATCAAAGTAAGCCAAAATACCTTAGATCAGAATTTGATCCATAGGTGTAGGTAGGCAAAATATGGAGTGGTGTCAGTAGCTTAAAAGGAATGAAAACTAGAGAGTGTTTGAACCTTCAGGTGGCAACGATATGTGTTTACTTATTTATTTTCAGCATGGCACTTTTGTCTAACAAGAAGAGAGAATTACAAGGCCTAGTATGTGCAGAGAGAAGTGGAGTTGTCAATGCAAAAAAAAAAAAAGAGTAGCAGGGATCTTTTGGCAATACTGTACCTAAAGAAACTATTTTAATTTCAAATTATTGTTGCATTTTGTCCATATTGCAGAAATAGCACTCGTGGAGATGTAAAGCCCTGAAATTATATATCCATCTTTATGGCATAATGTTGACTGAGTTTCACTCAGGCTTTTCCCAAGATATTGTATTCATCTCCAGAGTTCCCTGATGGATGTGCATCTTTGAAGTCCACCTATTCTCAAACAGCTTCCCAGTAATTGTATCCTGATTTGCTAGAGATTCTTCTCTGCCAGCTGCTCCTGCTCAAACCTTTCATGGATCTGTTACAGGAGATGGAATTGTTGTGCATGCTAATCTTGCATTAGTATCAACAACAAATCCATCATAAGTTGAGCCGGTACAATATAATACAAAAAATATGTTTCTTGATTAATTTCTCTATTTTGTATTCCACTAATGCAAATTGTCTTCTGCTGTGCTTAACGAAAGAAGTCTTTAACAGATGCAAGACTGGATCAAATTCTAGCATGTTCATCTCATTCAGATTTCAATGCAGTTAAATTATTTTGAACTGACTATGAATATAGTTTACTGTTCAGTAAATATTTATTAAATGGACTACTTGGATACAGCAATGAAATTCAGCAAGTAATAAAATATTTGCAGAAACATTTTAGCTTGTAATTAGCTCATATATCACAAATGTCCCACATGAAAGATACCAGAGATGTCTTCTCTCTGGGCCATAAATGTTCTTCCACATCCTAGGACATGGAAAGAACATCACTGCAACAATACATGATGATGTTTATGGATGTGAATTGTCTAATAGGAGTGAAATATTAACAGACCTAATTCAAAATTTCCAAAGATTTTCTTCCACTATGTGAAATCTACTTCATATTGTGAAATTTAAGTTTAATAGAGGCAAAATCTCATGTATACAGCACTATTTATTTTTAGGCTATGTGTCCTGGTCTACTCTTTCTTAGCTTCTACTACCTTAAAATTCAGTGGAGCCCCAATTTTCAACAGTACCTTAACCTGAATGAGCAGTATTTCCAGTGAGAAAGTGCTAAAAGGATTATTTTCATTTGTTCACAGAAAACTAGTTTTCATCCAGAAATAATCTAGTTTGGCTTGCCACCTTTCTGCTCAGCTTTCCTCCCTGTATTGCACAGATCCAGTCATATGAAAAAAAAAAGATTCGGATATATTGATTTTGCTTCCGATGACTGTCTGTCATCAGGTAGGTGTGGGAATCTCCTACAGAGGCAAATGATTGAGTTTGTGGACAACTTCATGCTGTAGTTTTCTTTTATTTTTTTTAATTTGTCTTTTATTTTTCTTATAAACCATGTCAGCTTAACCTAAGGTGAGCAGAAAAGCTAGTGAAATGTGAAATATGAAGGTAATTAATTTGGCCTCTGACCAGGCACATAACCTTTGCCATCTCTATGCTAGTTTGTGTTACTCTACCTACTTGTGCCTTCCACTCCCAGAAATCCTCTTGAAACTGAAAGGACCACTAGTATAAGAGAACTATTCTCCAGGATAAGAAAGAGGAGAACACCTTGTCCTTACAGGAGAAAGGCTTCTTAACAGTGTTGGGTTGCTATTCTGTCTGCATCATTTTGGCAGAGGTAGAAAGGAAATTATACATTCAAGATGCATCTAACCCAGGGGCTTATTGCCAGTAACTTCTCCAAAAAGTGTTACTGCTCAAATAAAGCTGATCTATGAGCCTCACAGCCTAGAGAGTTTTACAATGCAGTCAGCATTTTCTCCTTTGTTCCCTTGATTGAGCAGTCATAGATTTAAAACTGAGAGATTTAGCCAGACAGCATAAGAAGGAACACAAAACATATGATTTAGGTATCCAGAGCAGAGCTGTACATCCCCATCACAAACTGCAGAAGTCAAAAGGCAAAGACTTTCAGGGTCAAACCCCATGTAAGATATAGGAGTGTGGGAGGAGGCAGTGATGACTGGCAAAGGGGCTGGACAGCTCAATTATACCTACCCACAGCAACAGCACCCTGACAACCCCTGGGACACAAGGCAACTGTGCTGATTCCTTTGCTGTGGTCAGTACATGATAATGCTTGTGAAACATTGACAGGAATTAACCACAATGACAAATGGATCAATCTAATCCTGCTGTTAATCACATGTGACTTAAGGTGGAGCAAATTTGTGGCAGGGATGGTAAAGGTTGGCCCAAGAGGTTTAAAGTGATCATTCCATGTCCCAGTGGTGCTCAGAAAGCCAAGTTCTGATGCAGCTGCTAACAACAAAACAGCAATTTCTTTTTGCCTTAGTAGAAATTAATCTAATTTCAAGTGCCTATAGTTGTAGTCTCTGCTGAAGACTGACAGATTAGAATGGATTGGAACCAGCCAAGGAGGTTTTTTGTAATTCATAACAGGGTAGACATAGTGATGTGGATTTAAAAATAAAAATCAATCTGAACTCTTGCTTGGAAGTGAAAGGGAAACCATTCTGAGTACTGAATCAATTAGACTGACAGCATTTTACTGCCAGTTTTTAAGATTTAAATTGAATATTCCAATTTGAGTCGTAAGTGAAAAGGAGTGCAGGGGTTTAATCACTAAATGTTCTCCTCATCAGGAGTGTGATCAATGGAAGGAAAGGCTCAGGACTTTAGTCTTCTTTGGCACTTCATATCAGCATTGAAGTGTCCTGTGAACACCTGGGGAGCCATGAATGAGAAGTTCAAGGCAGGGTGATCAAATATGGACAGCATGTCTCAAAGGTACAGCAACAGTACTGTCTCCACTGCTAGCCTGATAAAATTTTTCCCTTTTTTGTTTGGTTGGTTTTGGTTTGCTTTAGTTTTGTGGATTTTTTTAAAATCTAAATTCAGTTCCATGTTTGTGTTGGTTGTTTGATGCTTGGGTTTTTGGTTTGTTTTTTTTTTTTGCTGTCTTCCATTTTGATGAGCATCAATCCATCAAACTAAGAGAAAAAAAAATAACGCCCTGTGAAGATCTTGGAGACTCTTTTTCTCCCACTCAGATCAATAGAGAAAGCTAACTTTTGCTTTTTTTTTTGTCAGTCTCTATTCATCTATTTGCAAGCTATCACATGTTACAGTCTCTCTGTGTGACTTACTGCACATGCCCTTTCTCTGCCTCATTGCTCATCCCTGCCTCTTCCTGCCCCAGAAAGTCACTAGATGCCAAACACATGAAGTGTGGATCACTGCTAGTTTCCTTGAGAAACACAAACCAGAGAGCTCCCCTGTGTCCAGCATTTGGAAATATGTGACAGCAGTGGACAAACTCCTGCCCATTGGAGCAATGCTGCTGAGGGGATGCCCAACCCAGAAGCTCTGTGCAGGAGAGAATTGTTCTGTGTGTCCATGTAGAGACAGGGCTTTGGTGTCACATTTGTTTCACTACAGTGCCTCCTCAATGTGGAATTTGCATGAAGTTTTACAACAGTTTTGCTGCGTAGTGGCTGCCCTAGAAAACTGATACAATTCAGTCTCTCCTAGTAGGTGAATTCTCACACAGACCCATGAGTTCAGGTTCAAGAACTGTCACTATTTTCCTATGTTTATGGTGGACTACAAGTATGAGGAATGCTGTCATGTCACTTTCCTTTGAATCAGATTAAAACAACCTCAGAAAGAGTGAAGTTTGCGTTTTAGAAGGTGTTTCTGCATCTCCTTTAAAGATGCTGAGTCTTAAAACGGAGCAGATGAATTTCTGGAGACCTAGGGAGAGGATGAACTTGGTCTGACAAGCTGCCCTGAGAAGACCAAACACAGCTGAAGAATCTGCTGCCCTGAGAAGGCAGCAGAAAGGATGAGTCCCTGCTGTCAGAGACTACAGCTGTGAGATGGGACCCAAACAGGTACATTGCACAGAAACAGGCAAGGGCCAGAGGGGACTACAAACACCAGAAATCATAAATCAGGTTTTGCTGCTCATGAGGCAGTTCCCTCTACTGTTATGAAGAATCAGTGGCTTTAATAGTGAAGTAATTGATATTCTTGTCATTAAGTTAATTAGCCACAATGCTTCTTCTACATCCTCTGTTTTCCATGGAAGTCTTCTGCCTGAGGACTGTGGTATCTGATGAGATTGGTGGATTAATATAGAGAGCAACAGGCACTAAGCTGTACCTTCAATCAATTCAGGATCCTGGGGCTGAAAAATATTTATGCAACAGTTGGAGACCAGGAGCACTACTTCTTCCCCTCATCGTGTAGGAAATTTAAGAGACATCTACTACTAAAAACAAAAATAAATCTTTGAAGGCAAATATTTACCATAGAGCTGTGTCCTCTTGGATAACATTAAAGCCAGCATAAAATAAATCTTTCACTTGTTGAGACTTACTGCATTCTCTATTTACATAGCTAGCTGAGATAGTGATCTTAGCAGGGTAGGGAACAGTTCTCCTATATAAAGAAGAGCTAAGCAGATTAAGACTTTTGAATTTGGAGTACAGATAAGTGAGGAAAGACATGATAGAGGTTTAGAAAATCAATGGAGTAATGGAAAAGTGCACAGAGGACAATTATTCATTTTTCTTCTAATGCAAGGATTAAGGGGAATTAAAGGAACAGATGACAGATTTTAGAAAGAATCTAAAAAATGTTCACACAAAATGCAATTAAAACTGTGGAGCTCATTACCAACAGGATGCTGGAGATGTTAAAAGTTTATGTGAGTTCAAAAAGTAAGACACTGGAGGAAAATTCTATGGAGACTTTTCTCCATGCAGGCACTATATGTCTTAAGATTTAAGCTGCAACTTGCAGGAGTTTTGGAGTACATACCTGGGAAATACCACTATTAGAAGTTCACTACATTCTTTTGTAGGAGGTAAGATATCTTGGCTTGCTATACTTTCATGCTGCCCTGATGCAATGATCTTAATTCATTATTAATAGATTTGCAGCCACAGAGAGCTGCAAAGCTGAGACATGACTCTGGATATTTTGCTGTAACCCAAATCATGGTGACTGTTGTTGCCTGTGAAAATAAAGTTTGCACACCTCTCTCCACTAACACCTACTTCTAGGGAAGGACCACAGCAATGTTCTGGTTATCAACAGCTGTCATTTTTTCCATCTGTAAGGAACTAAAAGAACTGATTTTATTTTAACTTTTATAATTATTCAACAAAGAGATTTGAAGGTGGAAAATGAACTTCAGTGACTTGAATAGTAGAAAAGCAGGTAGAAAACGGCTCATGACAGTGACTTGAGTGAGACAGAAAGCTCTGAAGAACTAAAATACTTGATAAAGAATTGACCATGTCAGGGCTAAAGCTGCTCAATATCTCAGTAAAAGTTCACAGGAGAGCCAGGAAAACTCACATGGATGTCATGCAGAGACCTGACAGTGTGTTCCTTGCCCTCTCACGTGTCTAAATCAAACAGCAATACTGTTTCTGGATCCATACACAACACATTGTGGGATATGCATAATTTCAGTATTTCACACAGTACAATTCTGACAACACATTTTCCTAAAATTGTGATTATAAGCAGCATTTTTTCCTCATTGTTTTCGCCCCTTCTTTTTTCCTTCTTTTAGCATAGAAGGCAAAAAGAGGCAAAATTGCTGTAAGTCTGCAGAGAGAATGCTTATACAGGTGTTTGATGTGATCTTCAGAGTGGGTCTGGCAGTATCTACAACCACACAGTAATCTTGCTTTCACCTCTGGTAGACAGAAACCTGTTTCTATACTTAACTGGATGTGTCCTGTATCTTTTACTATGAAGTAAAAGATATTTTGGTTCTTAATTTGTTTGGATTGGCAAAATTTCCAGGAAGTTCATGCAAAAACATTAATGGCAGTAATTTTAGTCAGCAGTCTGGTATCCTAATAAACATCCAGTAATCAATTTAATTTTATTTTTTTTTTTAAAAAAAAAGGCAGCAGAGAGTGGTGGATGGTGGATCTGGACCTGGATTATTAATGAGTAATTAGATGTAGATTAAAGATGTAGTAACCTAGAGTCCACTCACGGAAATTTAGCTGTCAGATGATGTGGAGGGTGGCTGTTTTGAGGGAACCTGATGAATGAAGGCTCATGGGAAGCTGTCACAATGATGAAACAAGCCCAGCCTGGGCTAATAGATGTATCTATTTCTACCTGGCAGATTTTAATAGGATTTGGAGTCATCCTGCTGATCAGTGTGTATCTGTAGAAAGCTCATCACACAATGTCATTTGAAGTGGATCGAAGGGGAGTATTTTTTGGAGGAAGATACCTGGGGACTTCATCACTTGAAGAAAGGCAGAGGGAAGACTGCATGTTGGGATATAACTTGGAACAGATTGTCAAACCATCTGCAAAGTAGCAGCTAAAATAACTGATGTGCTGCTGTTGTCTGTTCATAAAGAATTCCCACAGGAGATTCCTTCCCTTCCCATTTCCCTATAGACCTAACAGTGCTGTAGATCTAATGCTGCATATTTTTGGCTGAATGTGTAGACATTTGGATAAAGCAGAGGCTGAAATAATCAGTACTTCCAAAACCTCCAGCTGAAATGCTGGAGGAGTCAGTCTGCTTTTCCAATTTACTAAAGATAGGTGCTGAAAGAGCTGACATGGAAAGCTGGAGACAGTATTATTAAGCAGTTGACTGCAGTAAAAGACAAGCGACAGCACATGACATATCTCTATTACACACATGTGAAACCAAGTCCTGTTCCAGCAGTTGTACTGAAACTTGGGACTGCTCCTGAATGCAAACACAAATCAACTTTGCTTTTATTATTTGAGAGCAGAGCTGTCAGTGCTAAACAAAGGTGCTGAAGGCACATCCATGCCACATGTAACTTTGCTTTTATTATTTGAGAGCAGAACTGTCATGCTAAACAAAGGTGCTGAAGCACATCCATGCCACATGAATGTTGTGTCTCCCACACCTACTAAGAGAAAGAAAATGTGGAAACTCACAGCTAACTCCATGAATGTGCATGAACCCATGGAATGCTGAAAATGTCTCCTAGTGGGAGGGTTATTTAGGCCACATCCACCATCCAGTCCTTATGGTGAGCACTGCCAGTAATGTCTTGACACTGGCTTGGCATGGACTAGTCTCAAACATCCCATTTTATGCTGTCTAGAGGACTGACCATGTTTGTATGAGACACCTGTCAAAGTCACATTAAATTTTGCTTTTTTAAATTTTTGAGCACTCTGTGAATTCTGGAGAACAAAAAGAACTTTGTTCCTATCCTTACCAGTTTGCATGCCAGCAGCAGCCATTATGTGGCCAATACAGTTCAAACAGAATCAGTGTCTTTTTTGAAATTAATTTTTAAGCTTAAAAAAAAATAACAACCTGGGAACTTCTTACAATAAAACCTAAACCAACCAATCCAAACCAAACCCCTAAGCCCACTAAAAAGTATATTCAAACACAGATTTTGCATTTATGAAAGGAAAAAGTGACAAATAAATCAGTTTCATGAAAAAAAGGAAAAATGTTTTTAAATCAATGGTTTAGTGTAGAAAATGAATGATCATAACACTATTAGGAAAAAAAGCACCAGAAAAAAAACCAAGTCCTCTTTCCAAGATATTTCAACACAAATAAGCAAAATATATAGTGTACAATTTTTTCAAACCAGAAAGTTCAAACTGAAGTACAGCTAAAGGGAAATTGTTATGTACACATAATACTGAAGCCTATAACAAAGCAAATTGCATATAAAATCCCTAAAAACCTCACATTTTCTTTCTGTGATATATTTATGGTCACGCTGTCCAGTCAAGAAGTAAAATGTGCAAACAATAAATGGAAGGATTTTGATTCAGATATCAATAGAATCTGAGGTCAAAGGCAAGATTTTCAGTGGCTGTTATGATATAAACTGAACCAATACATTTAATGGGAAAAAAGAATGTGCAAGTTAATTTGTGAACTCCAGCATATCTGCAGTGGCCACTAGATTTGCTTTAACATTAGAAGACAGAGTTGTGACCCACAAGCCTTTCATTCAAACAGAGATATGAGTTTCTTAAAAGAAAAAAGCCACAAATCCAACTTGACCCCAGGATTGTATACACCAGTGGCACCTGACATATAGATGTGCAGCTGCTGCCTTCAGTGACAAAAGATGGTTAGAAAACAGAGAAGCAAAAATATATTTGTGGTGTCAAGAACAACTCGTTCAACTCCATCTCTGCCAGTAAGGGTCTGCAAAGACAGTGAGACTACAGATACTTCTACAAGTACTTCAGGCAAGCACTTGGGTTGATCAACTTGTCCTCAGATTTGCTTCTCACTTAAAGTGTGAAATGCCAGTGATTTATTAAGTGGGCAAACAATAAGCCATTTTGGATACAATACTGCGTTTCCATCTTTCTCCTCTGAGCACATAGAGATACATGTTCTTCCAGATGCTTTTCTGTATCTGTAATACACTTTTGCTTATAAAAGTGGCTTGTAGTGGATGGGTCATTTAATGAAATCTCATTTGTCCCTTTGCTAGTGTCCTTCAGAGAAAAATTTAGGATCTTATTGCTCATGTGGGATCTAAGCCAAAACATCTTATTAAATTCTGCAGGTATTGGATCACAAGGCTCTAAAAAGTAATAGGAATAAATGCAATCTCTTGGCTAACCTTTAAGTTTTCTTTTAAAATAGTATTTCATCTGCTTTGCCTTTTTATGTACACATCTTTCTTTGGCTTTGGCCTAAATCCTAAGTAGTGTAAATCAGCCTCACACCACCTGGTATAGGCAGTGGAGCTACACAAGCTAAAAACAAACCTGTAACTGGAGCCACTGTAAACAAGTTATAGATTTACCTGCTTCTGTATCACACTACTAGTTCCTGTTATTGTTTTGTAAAGTGCTTTGGGAAATTAAGAGAGTAGTAGAAGCTACATTAAATTAGATTCTGGTCTAATACAATCTGACCTGTATTTCACAATGAAAGAACTTTTACTTCTGAAATGCTGAGCAATGAATTTTATAAAGTACTCGAAGTAAGGTAATTCAGATGGCTCTGTGCTACCCTGTTCAGAATCATGTGGGAAAATCTATTGCTGGCATATTTTTTTCTCTCCTCCTAATTATCATCAATGCTAATGAATAAATATATGTTAGTTCAATCTCATTGTTACTCCATGAAGTTTAGTTGAAAATTATAATCATTAATTCAAACTTCTTCAGCCAAAGGTCATAAAATGGTGATTAATATTCCCCAGGGCTAGGATGTAATATGATTCAGGGTAATCTAAAATAGTTGTAAGTGAAAAGTTTGATATCCATCAGGTACTGCAGCTGACACAATAAATGTGAGGTGTGATTAGCAATGTGGTGAAACAAGTAGGTCACTGCTCTCTACACAAATCACAAGTTCTGGGGCCACCATGATGTGGTCAAAATTGCTTGGCTGAGTATGGACTGGTTTCCTTCTTGTTTTCTTCTTGTTCAAATCTTGTGTCTCTATTATTCTTGAAATCTCTCCATATATTGAAATCTGCCCACGTATACTTCTGTATGGAATAAAAAAAGCAAACTTCCCACTTTGTTAGGTAAAAATTATTTTTCCATGGGTTTAGGTAGGATGTGCTTAGTTAACAAAAGAAAATAAAAATTTAGCATAATTCAGAGATGTCCAATATCCTACCAATGTGCTTACAATCAAAAATTTCAGGCCCTATCCCAGATTCAAGTGCCTGTCATAGGTGTCATCCACTCTCTCATGACAGTATCACAGAAAAGGTTTATTTGGAATGATGCATGAATGGATGCATGGAATTACCCTGGTGAGGAAGCCATAGGCAGGTGGCTGTGTGAGGCTATGACAGTCACTGGTCCTGAGGAACTATGACAAATGGGCCAAGACCACATTGCTGAGCCCTCTTCCAGCATCATGCTTTCCAGAATGAATCTGCAGCTTTTTTTGCCAGGGACATGCAACAGGCTGAACACTCAAGAATGTAGAGTGCTTTTAAATATATGCACCTTTTCTGTTATCCTATATATCCATACTGCCAAAATGAGATTTTCTATAAGAACAGGAGATACAAAAGTATCTGCTCTTGATCTCACTTTGACAATAATCCATACAAATTTGTGCCCCAAAATTCTTTCTCTACATAATCCAATTTATACAATCATGTTACTCTAGTCACATGCTGCTGTGACTGCTGCAATCAAAGGGCTTACATAGATGGAGAACAGGTATAAACTCAGGATGAATTCCACCCTCTCACACTGCATTGTAAACCTTCACCTTCCTTCAGGTTCTATAGGCAGAAATTTTAGGCAAGAGTGAAAAAACAGATACACCATGATGCACCCTTTATTGCAAAATTAGTTTTTCTTTTGCAGATAGATCTTTTAAGTGTAATCTAATTTGGAGCTTAATCTCTCAAACAATGAAAATTTAACTACTCTCTATGATTTAGAAACACCTCAAAGAAACACCTCCCCCAAACCCAAGAAATTACTGCTAAATCCAAAGTACATGAAGATGCAATAACAGGATTGCTTTAATATTCTAGGAGATCTGACTGTGGCACTCAGTCTTTCCATCCCTCATTTCCCTAAGTATAAAATGAGAAAAACTCTTTAACATCTTTACTGTAACACAAAATATTTTATAGGTGCTCAGGTGATGCAGGGTTGTGTCACAAAGAAGTGCAAAGTATGAGATAACTAGAGTGTGTGTACCTGTCTGTGTGTATATCTGGAAATTTCCCAAAGCTGAAAAACACTGCCCCATGCATTTTATTTCTTTGAAAACAAAATTTTCCTCTTCTCTCTCTCTCTCTCCCCATACATGCATATACAAAATGAAAACAACCCAGCTGTCTTGTGTTTAACAGTGCTGCACATCTGGATAATAAAGAGGTGAATTTAGTGAGGGAGCAAGTATTCCTGTCACTTTGCAGCTCCTAAACCTATGCTTCTCTCTATTTTGCAGCACCCCTTGAAGCAGTTGAACAAAGACAGTGAAGATTTCACCCACCCTGTCCCATCACAGTCTGGAGGGAAAGGGGAAATCAGATACAAAGATCCATTCTAAGACAGCATTACATCTATATGTCTTCCTTTTTCTTTTATACCCTAAACACTGAATATTTACAGAATATTTACAAGTCACTCAGAAGCAACATGCTAGAAATGCTGATGTGCTACACTGCACAAGCTTTGAACTGGAGGGAATTTCATTGCTCCCTAACCAGTGGGTGCCTACCTGAGGCTGATTTTCTTAAGGATTTTACTCCTGTGTCACCCAACTCATCCTTGTGTCATATATTATACTTCATCTAGAAAGGAATAGGTGACACTTGTAAACTTGCTGTCCAAATCACATATGCTCTGAGGTCAACCCACAAATGGCAAACAGAGACATGAGTCTTTCTTACCTCTGATGGGGCATGGAAAGTGGTCTCCCTTCTTACCTAGGGAAGGAGGCTACTATTTTAGCATTATCCACTTTCAAGGACAAGCAAACAAACCACAAATTAAAAATAGGTTACTGTTGTTTCTAACTTGGATATATACATAGAACACTTGGCTTTATGTAAAAGCAAACAAACCAACCCCTCTCTGCTCTCATTCTTGCAGTGATGAGTATTTGCAATGAACTGGAAAGCTCTTGGAGGAGAGGTGTTACTTATTTTAATTTTAGAGCACTGTATTTGCTAACTAAGTAAAAAACTAGGAGAAGTTTCACTTGTTATCTCAGAACATGTGAAAGCAAATCGATGTAAATAGGGGGAAGAGGACTATCACATGGTGCAATCATAAGGCAAACTCAACAGTGACAACTGAAGGGATCAGTTTATGAAAAAATCATAATTTTCCACCATAGGATTTATGATTTATTTATAGTGAAAAACTGCAGAGTATAGAGGCTTGGGGTTTTTTTCTTTTTCCCTTTTCCCTAAAAAAAAATCTAAAAATTATTCAATTGCTTTGACATAAATTACCTTCTGTTGCTTTTAAAAAGTGTATAGAGTATATTTTTTCCCTTCACTCACAGAAAGTATTCTTTACTATTCATTCTGTCTCATATGTCAAAGGAATGGAAAGCTTACAAGGGTGAGAAGTGTTCATCCAAAGTACTTGTTTAAAAAAACAAACTGATGTTGCCTCTAAATGGTGTTAACAACAGACCCGTAATGTTCTATGAAAAAGTAGAACTGCACATAATGAGCACTTTTTTCTGCTTTAGGCCTGCACCAGCTTCCAGAAACTAAAAGGCACTAAATTCTCCCATCTGAGTGGCCTTGCCTTTGCCCATGCACATCCTCTCAAAGCTGTCACCCCACAAGAAAGGAGAGGAAACCACGTGTGCACTACCTGGTGCCAGTGGCAATTTTGGAAGAGTCCTTGGGGTCATGCAATAGGTGTGTGCAGAGAAGAGCAGCTTGTTCAGTACTCTGACTCACAAACCACCCTCAAAACAGACACATGGCTGGTCCCTGAACATGAGGAAGGTGTAACAACTTGTCCAAAGCTCAGTTTCACTGTAATCTCTTCTTGGGAGACAATAAATAGAGACTGAAGTAATTCAGAGCAGTGGATTTTCAGTGTGTAAGCTTTCATTGTCTAAACCTGAAGAGACTACTAGGGAAAGCAAGAGCTTTGCCTCAGACACTGGACATCAAGAACTCCTGTTAGAACATCGAAGGAAAATCATTTATTTTATTTTCTTTGTCATAGGATAAACACTTATGCTCTGAGGAGATGTTGTGTGGGCTGAAGCTTAAAGATATTTAGGAATATTTTACAAAGACTGTTAGAGAAGCTGAAGAGAAAAAACTTTATGGATGAAGGAGAAATGGAAGACTTACATGCTGTTAAGTAAAGGCACATCAAAGGTCACTATATTTGATCATTATTTTATGTAGCTTCCTATCACAGCATGCCTTCCACAATAAATGCAGGTACAGACACAAAGAATATCCTGTTATAGTTACTCTGGGTAAGGTTATAAACAACTATATTATTCATTTACCTCCAGGTAAAAGCACTTTGCAATAGTGTGACATTTCTCCCCACACTTGTCTACAGTTATCTAAGAGAAAGGCAAAAGACTTGCTTATTTTTTAATGAATATCTCACCCCACCTGAGTTTGACACAATGCAAGATAATAGTCAGTGCTAAGGAAAACTGAAATGTGAATAGCAAAAAATTCCAGAAATAATATCTACAGTGTATCCTCCAGCCAAGGGGAGTCTGATTTATCTATTAAATAGCACATGGAGAATACACTGTATCTTCCTGAGGTATCCAATAACAAAGTCCATATTACTTTTTCTGGTGATCTTGCTTGAGCTTGGTTTCTTGAGCATGAGAGCAGCTGGAAGATGCAGTCTGGGAGCACTTCTGGTGCCCTCTACCCTCAGACAGTCCCTAAGGTCAGACTAGACCTAACCTGAACTGCAGCTGCCTGAGATGCCCATCCAATCTTCTGCACCAATCGATATATATGATGGATCTGATCCACAGTACCTGCCAATGCAGGCAGAGTTGGAGGGTCACAAAACCACCCAAGAATATCTGACCTGCAAGGATTACTAAATTTAAGGAATCATTATTTCCCCATTATAGATAAGTTAGACATTGTTCTTGAGAGAGTAACTGGGAAGTGATTTTGCAAGGGAAAACTCCAACTCCTCTGCTCCAATTTCACTAACACTGATGTTCTAGCACTAAAAATTTAAATTGACCATGTAAGTTCACTATCATGTGTTAATTATATTTAGGAGGCAATGATTCAGTAACCTACTCACATAGATTTACATGCTGCCTACAAGGCTCAATTCTTAATAGCATAAATAGAAAAAATCTGAGCTGCATTTCACTTGAATATTTTGACTTGCACTTTGGTGTGTGGGAATATTTTAACCAAGCAGTTGCTAAATGTAGGAAATAATGAAAACAGAAGCAAAATGTTACTTATGGCTTGGCAATTAAATAAATACAAGGAAAAAAAAG
>NW_008650892.1:145164-178523 GCF_000695815.1 Acanthisitta chloris | reverse complement strand
GAGTTATCTTAAAACCACACAAAATATACTAGAAGTCTGCATCAGAATACAGGTTCAAATCCTTAAACTTTAGCCAGGTCTGAAAGAAAGGAGTGTTTACAGAGGAATTCAGTACTGCTCAATGGAATGTAACTTGTGGAACATAATGTATGTTTATTAGGTTTACACCAGATAAATTTCTATGCTTTTTATAAGAAGCATTTATTTAATTTGCAAGTTGCTGTTTACAAATGAGAAATTAATGTACTATAAAACACAATATCTAGTCAAAGACTTTAAAAAGCAATAGAATTTGGGATGCTGAGTGAGGACAAAAAGGAAACCACTAGGAACAGAGATGATGCAAAGAGATGAACTATTTTGTTAACCTTGTGAATCACTTCACAACTTGTGGAAACTAGAGAAATACTAAACAATTTTTTTCCCCAAATAAAGCTTTAAGGAAAGTGTCAGTTCAATGTATTATAGATAGTCAAGTTGGGAGGGGAGGGTGGAGGGAGAAAAATGCAGAACTCCAATAGAATATGAGTTTAAACAGGTAAACAGATCTAACTCATCACATCTTCGTCAGAAAGGAAACTTCAGCAGAACTTCCTGCTATTACTTCAGATAGCTTTCCCCTAATTGCTTATCATTGAACTTTGCTTGTAGTGTAAGAAAAAGAAACAGCAAGTTGCATACATAAAATTTTGGGGTTGAGTAGGGAAATAAGTTGGTTACATGGCTAAAATATCTATGCATTTCATGTACAGCGAAGCTAAGTGCATATAAGGTTAAGGCTCTCGAGGGAGAACTCATTCTGTCTTACTGATATGCCCCAAGTTACAGCCAACAATTTGTATCTGATTTTCTGACAGAAAATGAACAGACAGGCAGCATTCACATGAGTATACATCTTCCTTCAGAAGCTTTGTCTGCATATGAGTGAGAATCACTGCTAGCTACTCAGATACCCAAGCCACGCTGCAATATTCACCTTCTATTCCTCATTGGCATTTTGAGCAGATTGCCAGCTGACCATCAGCTTTGCTCCCTCTATGAGTATGACTGACAAGCATAGAAAGAAGAAGCAGATACATCAGTATTTCAAAGGTCTATGTTCTCAGAGTAGATAGTGTGCAATGACAGGCAACCACAAGAGTGGTGTTGTTTTTCAGGTGATGAATGAGTGAGTGCTGTGCCTGAACTAGGGTATTCTTAGGATAATTTTTCAACAAGGCAGCATTTCTGGTTGGTGTTTGTAAGGACTGTAGCCCAGAGTGGTACTAGTTCATGGCCCTCTAGAATCAATGAAGAAACATAGGTACTTCCATTTGGTAGCTCAGAAGAACCACTGAAATCTTAGAAAAGATTAAAACACCTTACTTGGGGTTTTTTAAACCTTTTAAAATATATAAAGTTCTTTTACTATTATCTACATTTCATTTAGCCTTGTTTTTCAATAACAATGAAAATGGGGTTTAAGGTTGTAAATCCATTCCTTTGGACTAAGACTAGGAGAGTAAACCAACACAAATGGGTGCCACAGAAATAAATAAGACACCTGGATGTGAATACAGCCCACTTTAAATCCTCAAGCCTTGCTAATTTTTGAAAAGAGAAATAAGATCAGCACACTCTGAGAAAAGAAGGTATGTCACTGGGCCAAACAACTGAATAAAGTTGAAACAAAGCCCATACCCTATATCACATCTTAGTGGAAACCAAAAATGCACAGAGGTACATCAGCCACAGCACCAGGAAAGGGGAGATGTTTTTCTATGGTCATTACGAAATTGTGAAGAACCAAAGACTGCAAAACTTCATGCTGAATGCTGCTTTTTAGATGCTCAGTTAGCTCCAGGAAATGCAAGGTAGATAGAATTGGAAGAATTTCTTTTACTACATTTGAATTACTTGTTTCAAAGATATGAATCTCTGAGGAAAATCAGAGGCTGCTCCTGTGCTGATGCCTGCAGGAAGGTGGTGGAGAGTTCATTCAAACTCCTATGTGGAAACAGGTGGGATGCAGGGCAGCACCACTGGGTAGGTAGTGATGGGAAGCCATGCTCTGTGCCAGGCCAACAGAGATTTGAATGAAGGTTTTGGCTGTTCCACAAGCTTGATGCAGCAGTTTGATGGCTTCAGCTGCAACAAGAGAAGCAGGGGAAGGTGTATGACAAGTATTTTTAATCAGTCTAATTAGCAGAGAAATATTTACACTAAATTCTTGTTGTTGGCAATAATTTTAACACACCACAACAAAGGCAAGGTGGAAAAGGCTCTGCACTCAGCTCCTGAGGAAAGACATTACAGTATTTGGAGCTTCATTTGAAATATTGTTGACAAAAATTCCTGGGGGCATTTGACCTCCAGTCAGACAGTAAGACTCACTTGAAATGTTAGGGTTCGCTGTCCCTACACCCTTAGACACTGGTTGGGCAATTCTTTGTGCATTCCTTTCTTCCCTCTGCAGTGAAGCTTGTGGGGGGTTCCTTGCCCATGGTGGGGGGCAGAAGGGGGTTGTAACTAGATGATCTTTAAGGTCCCTTCCAAGACAAACCATTCTATGATTGTATGATTTGACAGTATGTATCCCTGAACAGATAAAAGGTTTATAGACAAGATATTAGACTGGCTCACATTGTTCTTTAAACCAACCACTAGTCTAAGAGGTAGCACAATTTCTTCCTGCAGTAAGCAGAGGAGTCTCTAATCAACCAAGGCATTAAGTGTCTTGTTCAGAAACTTTTAAGTGAGAGTTATGCTACCTCCTGATTTGTGCATTTACTTCCAAGACAAATGCCCCTTCAGTAGAAATTACTGCTACCTTGCATTTTGTTTCAGCTTACAGTCCCTGAAGTTTAAAACACTGCTCTTGGTCATTAAGGCAGACCCCTATACTGAGGGTTCATAATGTCAATAAAGAATGTCTACCATACTGATTTGTCTTTGAACTTCTGGGATTCCCACTGCTGCAAACTAAGTCCTGAAGAACTTTCTGCAATATGGATAAATAAGCCTTTAATCCACCTTCTCTATTTCTAGCTCTCTTGTGTTGGCAGAGTTCTTGGTGCCCTATGGGAAATGCAAGGTAACAAATATCTAACTCTCATCAGAAGATCCTGTAATCAGAGACAAAATGTAGCTCAGATGCAAAACATATCAATCTGGACATAAACTCCTCTAAGAGGACCTACCATCTGCATTTTCCATCTTTCAGTTCTTTCTGCAGGATTGTTCCTCTGGGATAGTGCTCCTTTAAACCAAATCACCTAGCCTTTCTCCCCTTTCAGTTACTCCATTTAAGAATTTTTTTCCTTAATACTGTTTATCCTTTGCAGTTCTATGGGTTTTTTGAGGGTTTTTTGTGTGATTTTTCTCTG
The DNA here is from genome assembly GCF_000695815.1 of Acanthisitta chloris. Classification (NCBI taxonomy): domain Eukaryota; kingdom Metazoa; phylum Chordata; class Aves; order Passeriformes; family Acanthisittidae; genus Acanthisitta; species Acanthisitta chloris. The sequence continues at coordinate 175,158 of NW_008650892.1, read as the reverse complement.
CAGCCAGCACTATCTGAAAATGAAGTATACTATAATGTCTGCCACAAGAAATTCCTCAGAAAACTCAAGTAACTGCACAGTACCTGAGACTGTATGGCAGATTTTCTTATGGCATTCTTCTTTCTAAATGTCACAATCAAACTGAAGATTTGATATCCCTTCCATACCAAAGGTAGCATCTGCTTCAAGGATAGATACACTACATCTTCATTGCTGAGTTTTCCCAAAATCTGCTAAAGAACAATGTATTTTTACTATAGCTAGCTCAAAGTAGTGTCTTACAAAAGGCACTAAAATTTTGGGAATGAGGAGGAGGGCTTAGGTTAACAGCATCAAGGCAGAAAAGTTACTCAATGAATAGCAAAAAGACTGTCTCCAGATCTCTGGCAACAAAAGCAGAGACATATTGAGCCTCAGACCATAAAAGATTAGAAGAGTGCCTCAAAGACAGCATACTGAACTGCTCAGTGATGTGGAGACTTGGCAAAACTTTCACAGAGCCTGATGATCTGCAGGCAACACCCTGAGGAAACTTGCTCACTTCACCACTTCCATGGAACTCAAGTGAAACTATAATTTGCTTGGCTTATCCTAATGCTTGGAGAGGCACACTGCCTCAAACTTGTTTGTTACTGATTTATTTCATTGCCCAGATGCAAAAATAAGGTGGTGAACCATGCAAAAAATCAATCTTTTCTTCCCAAAACCAATATTCAAAACTGATTTCCATATGAACCTAGCCACCCCCTTTCTGAAAAGGACACCAAGTAGAAACACAGGAGTCAGCTGTCTGCTTTTCTTGCTGGTTTAATGGAATCACAGTGAATAAACATTACATGTTGTCCAACAGCAAGTGGAATGACTATAGGCCTGAAGTGCAATCACACCCGGTAATTCCCAGAGAAGGCAAATCATTAATTTGCAACTAGTAATTCTTTTCAATTACAGGGTACTTTTCCTGGGAAGCTGTTTTCTCACTGATCTCTCAGCTGCAATGTGTCCCCCATTGCCCTGACACATTCAGATACTCTAATAAACTGATCTTTGTGAAAATGGTAATTACTGTGAGTTGGGGCTGAAGAAAGCCTCAGACACAGGAGATGTAGGCCCCCAGAGCAGTAAACATTGACTTAATATACTGTCATCTTCCATCAGTCTGTCATGTGACCTTTAAAGTTCATAATTTACAGTAATGTACTACAAAAGATAACTTCAAATTTGTGTAATCATACTGTGGCTAAATTACTGCTTTCTTTCCGTATTGTATAGATTGTTGCCTTTGCCAACTTGTTAGATAAGATCTTTTTAGAGTTTCCTGAAGCTCAAAAAAAAAATAAAAAAGGTGTTCCACTTCTGAAGAGAGTTTTATGATTACTGCAGCTCCATATATACACTTGTTGCTTGAATAATTCATGTGTCTTCTCAGTACTCACATCTGAAAGGGAAATATTTCAATAAAGAGAGCAGGATATGGGCAGTCTAAAGTCAATAGACAACGAAGGTAAACACATTGTCATTTTGTGATGTGTCTGAGGTAGGCACAGTCTGGATGGATAGAGACAGGTCAGAGCTCTGCCAGAGTCTGGATGGATAGAGACAGGTCAGAGGCCAGAGCTCTGCCAAGCCAGGGCTCAAAAGAAGCTGCAAAGCACATCAGGTCAGGATTTCTTATTAATGTGTTTTAGGCTGTTGTTAAGCATGATAGTCACATCATAATTGTATTCTGAGGAGAAGCAGATATGCTCTGAGCTGTGTTACTTTAAAAGGAACAACAGACCTGTAGTTCCCAGGGTCATCCTTCCTGCCTTTTTTGAAAATCAGGACAACATTAACCAGCTTCCAGTCAAGTGGGACCTCTCCAGACTCCCAAGACCATTGAAAAATCACTGAGAGGCCTTGCAATAACACCCAACTCCTTAAGCATCCTAGGATGAATCCCATCAGGGCCCATAGATTTGTATGGATCCAGCTGGAGCAGCAGATCCCTAACAGCATCGGTGTCACCTGGGTGTATAATATTCTCACAGTCATTGTCCTCCAGCTCAGAGTGCTGGGACCCTCTTGGCCTGCCATCACTGTTGAAAACAGAGGCAAAGAAGGCATTAAACATCTCTGCCTTGTCTATGTCCCTGTTTACAAGGTGACCATTCTCATCCTGTAATGGGCAGATGTAATTTCTACACTGCCACTTGCTATTCATGTACTTAAAGAAATTCTTTTTGTTGTCCCCCCAAGTTCTGGCCAGCTTCAGTTCCAATTCAGCTTTGGCCATATGAGTTTTCTCCATGCAGTGGTGAGCTGCATCTCTGTGTTCCTCCCATGTCACTTGACATTGCATCCACTGGGTATACAGCATCCTTTTATCTCACCTCCAAAAGAAGATTCTTAGTTAAAACTTTAGGTTTTAAGAATTGCCCAAGACAGTATTTATCATGCCATCAGGAAATGAACACTAAATCCTCTTAAGCAGCTGAGAAAATAGATTCTTCTTGTAAAATATGCTCTCCTTCATCCTCTCACTCTTATCTTTCTGAAGTGCCACATCTTGGATCTTGGCAGGACTGGAGCACATTGATGTACAGAAAGAAATTTTGTTTCTGGATTTCTCCTGTGTAGTACAGATGCTGCCTCTCCAGCATGGAGATCCCTTTCATAATGGCCAGAAAAGAAGTTTATGAGATATTTTTCCTCTCATATTTCTTTGCCAGATATCATCATCATTCCAGACTTGGTCATTTTTTGGAATGAGAACAGGTTTCTTCCCCAGTGTTATCTAATCCTCAAAACTGTAGATCATTTTTATGAGGGACACTTAGAAATCCCATAGGTTTTGAAACCTGTTAAAGATTATAGAGACATAGAAGGCTGATTTGGAACGTGATCTTCAAGTGCTTATCTATTTTATTGCTTCCAAGGGGCTTGCCTGCTTCCCACTGAAACACTGTTCAGCAATTGCATAGTGAATATAAATGAGAAGATAACTTCTTAATAGCACTAAATGATCAGGTTGATTGACATTAGGGATCTTCTTTATATAATTTCATTGACAAAAGCATATGCTGAAAGGCATCTCTATTTTCCAATAACACATTACTATATGTAATAAAACAACTCACTACACAGTATTAAGCTATGTTACTGATCTCTTGGAATATGCCTCTACTGTAATTTCTATCACCCTCACCAAAAATGTATCGGTCTATTTTTTTAAATTTTACTTAAACTTACTAATACCAAAAATTACTCATAATTATTTCATCAATAGTTCTAAGATTCTCTGAATTAAACATTTCACAGTAGGGCACTACTGAAAGAAACCTTCATAGTCTTTTAGACAAGCACATTTCAAAAATTCCCATTAGATGCCTTCACATTGCTTATGGCAGCCCCAGTAATCCCTCCTCCTTTCATAAGGAGGTGTCCTCTTTACACCATACTTCTGAGAACTAAGCACAGCTCAGCCTGAGGCATCAGCACCTCATGCAGTCACAAAGGAAAAGAAATTGCTATCATGAGATAAAAGGGTCCATAACGGAGTGAATTCTAGGCTTGTCATTTCAAAACCTTGTTAGCTGTTGATCTAACCCTTCCTAAGAGAGCTTTCAGTGATAAAATTACCATTTCCTCCAGACAACCATTTCCAGAATATAACTGTTCTCTCCATACAGTTTTTCACTATACACAGAACCTTTTATGTATTTGTAATGTTATGTCTCCCCTCCTCCATCTCTTCAATCTTCTTCATGGTCTTCTCTTACCCTTCACTACCTTATTTTTACTCTCTTTGCTTGTTTATGTATCTGATGATTTCTAAATCTTGACCTTTTCTATTGATGTCCCTGAAATCTCTGTAATGTTTATTTTCTCTGTATTAAGCATCATATCAGTCACATAGGACTGAAAGGACTGGCTGAGTCCATAGAAAATAGATGTTTTGCTATGCATTTCTTTGTAAGTTTTAACAAGGTTTGGACATCTAGAAATATTTCCTTAGGCTTTTTGGAACAATATTCAGAAAAGGAAATTTAGAAGCCATCTGATCTCTCATTGAGAACTAAATTAAGGAAAACATGCCTCCAAAGCTTGGTCTGAATTTTCACAACCTTGATTATTCTTTGATGGTTCAAATTCCAGTTGTCCTGGTCAGTCATACAGCCAGGTGTCCAGTTGAACTGAATACCTGCTGTTCCCACAACCAAAATGAAACCAGAGGATAAAGTAGGAGCCTCCAGTGGAAATTCCACAGGCAAGCAATGAATCCTTCAACAGGAATACATTTGCTGCAGACTCAGTGTGTAACTTCTTATTTCATTTGTTGCCTATGGCCAGAAATTAACAACAAGATAAGCTAATAAAAGACATCCCACTGAAAGGAAAGATAATGTCCTGCTTTGCATAAAGCTACATTATATCATGGGAACTACCAGAGAGTTAGTAAGAGTCACACAAAGACAAAAGATTTATTTAAGCAAAAAGGACTGAAGTCAGAAGTAGTTCAGAGGTCAGAGAACTTTTCTTATGTTCCCCAACAGATTAACTACTTGGGTTAAAAAAACCAAAACCCTACAGTATCAATGGCCTGAAATGTACACCATTTGCAAATTCATTTAACCAAGATGTGTCATTCTAATTTAGTAAGTCTACTTTCAAGGATAAAAACCCAAAAATGTGATTGAGGAACAGTTTTTCTTCCCATGATATACTTTTTTTTTAAAGCAATGCTTAAGAATATACAGAGTCATGGGATTTTAAATCTCTGAAAAGAAGCCTTGTGAAGGGCAATTGAGATAAATCTATTTCGATTTTTGTGAAGAATGCAATAGATTTTCATTAAAATGACTCTAAAAACTGTTACATTTAATTTTTTTTATAAAATGGGTGGGAGTTGAATATGAATATTGCTATTGCATTTAAAAGCTCTCTCTGGGATTTCTTTGACTGAATTTCTTTTGAACACAACACAGTCAAATAGCACAGTCAGTAAAAAGACATGAGTAACTAGCAGTTCTAGGAATATTAGCACTCATGGCAGGCAACCTCCCCAAAACTGAATCTAGACTAAGGTTTATATTCAAAAGAAAACTGTCAGCTCTCTTGCTCACCTCGTGTTTACATGCAATGCAATGAGAGATATATTAGTATCTAAGGCTCTTTGCTGATTTGTAAAGTGGACATGTGAAATCATGTACAGCCTAAACCAAGACACTATTATTCATCCCAGAGCCTTCTAAGTAATTCGTATTCACTACCTGTTTGCAAGTCCATTATTTTTTTTGCTGCTGAGCCCCTTAGATATCCAGAGCCAAACATGCAATCTCAGAGCACCCTGTCAAATAAGTGTCCTGGCAGAGCCAGAAACAAAGAGCAAAATCTCCAACTTGCTGCCCCTGGCTATGCTATAAACTGAACAGGAGACTAATTCTTTTCTGTAGAGAGAGTTATCTGACAGAGTTCTAATTTCCAAGAGGAAACAAAAGACTGGTTTTAGTTGAATGATGCCTTTTTGTTTTAATTGATTCTATCAGATAAGGTGCTTTTTTACATCATTGCTTTATTTTCTGTTTTCTCCAAAATGTGTTGTAGTTATATGTTCTTCAGAATTACAGAGTTGGTGTTGTGACATTTGTGTGAGAAGTCTAAACCTCAGAGGAAATAACTGAAACCAAAAATTCAAAAAAATCTCAGAAATAATTGTCTAATAGCTCAAAAAGTGGCAGATTAACAGGAAAAGATGTGAAATATGGAGAGTGAGTGGAATTGGTAGAAATATTGCAACAGTTGCTTTTATCAGTTGGTGGCATGATTGCTTTCCTTTTGATCTGTAAAAATTAAGAGAAAAAGGAGAGTAAAACAGAAAAGAAGAACAGAAAAGAAGAAAAGTAAGAAAACAAGGTAAGAGAGGAGGACGCAAGCATTGGTAATCAAGGAGGGATAAAAATTATGGCTGAGATTATTAGTTGGTACTCTTCTGTGGAAAGAGGATTTACTTTTACTTTACTCTCTGCTATTTGATCACTGGTATGACAGAACTATGGTAATCATAAGAGGCATAGTTAGAGATAGATGACAGATTTATTGGAAGTCCCTTTAATTTCCAGGCACTTTCTTTCATTTCCAAGTAAATCATGAGTTGCTAATGGAAACATTTCTGGAGAAAGATAAATGTTTGCCCTTTTTCCCAAAGACCACTGTAAGAATTACCACAGGTTTACACAAAAGAGGCTCAATCCACACTCACTCACAGAAATAAAACCTGTCTGTATAAAGAGACCAGAAAGGACCAGTAATGATGTCTGAACTCAAAACCACAAGTGTGAGTTTTCTAACACACTGGAAAATCACTTCTTTTTATTACTTCTCCTGTCCTGGCAAAGCCCAAGCTGATACACAATTTCTGTCTCTCACATAGCAAATGCATCATTCTCACTCATGCGCTTATGAATATGTTATAAGTTGTGACTAAATGTAATTATGTAAATGATAGTCATTTGTTTGCTATACAGATTAATGTTCTGCTTCATTGGGGTCCCAATATGGAGCAGCAGAAGTTTGAGCTTTGCAGCTGTGCCTCTGTGTGGTGCTGCCTCTCATGTAAAAATTAAAATGAAGATGAAATTTGTCTTTTACTTAGAAAGAACAAAACAAACCAACCCTGTGTTACTTAATACATTATCTATTACTTTCTACAGGTAGCAGAATCCATCACCACTCCCAGTGGTGGTAAACTCCTGGGGAATAATTTCACACCCCTCCATCTCTATAATACAACGTCAAAGTGTTAATTAGAATCCCAAAAATGGGTTTACTTTTTGTGTTGAAGCTAAGATTCCTTTGTCAAACTGGGACCTGTCGAGAGGCATGAAAAATAAAGTTCTGCTACACTGAGAAGATATTACTAATAAAGATTTATGTAAAATGGGTTTTCCATCCTGTGAAGGTTATTTTTTTCTGTAATTAATAAGTTTTCCTATTTTGCATCAGGATTAATCTGAGAGCTTTTAAGGCTTTTAATCTGAGAGCTTTTAAAACTTTGTTTTAACCAACAAAGAAAACCTCTTCCAAAAGACAACTATACCTGTGTGCTTCATAAACTTGCACACACATAGGTTCCCCTTTAAGACAAGTCACACTAGCAGTTCTGTGTCTTGTTGAGTATTTTTCCCTTTCTAGAATGTTACCTGGAAGGGTTTTTCAGAACTAGGCTACAATGCTGCTATCAGGCTGACTGAGCCCATAGGAAGTCCCAGATGTGACTAGCTTTAAAGGTTAGGTAGCCCATTTCTCTTGTTTAAACCAGTAACATTGTATGCAGACTGAACACAGCTTCATGTCCTTACCATACCAGTTTCAGCTCTCATAATACAGTTATTGCAAAGTGTTTATATTCAATTTTCTAATTATGTCTTTTGAATTATGCATGTCTCTAATATAGAGGATGCAGCATAAGTAGCTCTAGGGAAGAAGGGCAAAAATATCTGCTAGACTTAAAGAGACTTACAAAAGGTAGCAGTAGTTTGTTAAGTGAGACCAAAAGATAAGCAATTATCTCACAAATATTCCTTTTACTGACATTAGTCTTGAGACTCATTGTATTATCAGCATGGCCATGGAGGTAGGAATAGACTGTTTACACACTCTAATGCTTTATTAGTAAAAATCCAATATTCAGAAAAAGAAAAAGTGCCTTTCAGGGCTCTAGCATCTAGAAACCAATGAAAAAGCTGTTGTTCTACACTTGATGTTCATGGTGTTACCCAAATCCCTTTCCACTGAATTTTAGCCTTTCATTATTTGATCAGCTTTCTATTAACTGCACATGTAAGAAAAATACTAAAATTATTTCTATTGCTCTTTGAACAATACATTACTCTTCTCCAGCCATTTTTACAGAAGTTACTAGATGTTGCTGGGATTTCTGCTGATGCCTGGGGAGCACTTGGTGATGCAGAATTGAGCACAAGATGTGTTTAGATTTCCTCTTCAATCCTTTTGGGCCATGAACCTATATTTCTAGCTACTCAAGAGTACCTTTAGAGCAACCCTCACTGTTTTGATATTGTTGTGAAATTGTGTAGGAGCTTCAAGACAGCAATCCATGTGTAGCCCTGATAAGTGCACACTGATTTCTTATAGTAACTTTCTCAGGTCATCTATCTCACTCTAAACCTGACAATTTCTGTCTACACAATAGGAAACAGAAAAATACCTTTTTAGGTAGTGACTAGTGCACCTTCCTGGTCCCTCATAGAGGTCTAGGTATGTAGTAGCACTTTCACACCTTAGAAATCTGCTGCTTGTAAATTACTCGAAGCTTCTTAGGTGATAGGAGGATTTCAACCCAGAAAATATCTATGATAATGTGTTGAGTCTACAGCTAATACCCTTTTAAGCCTTACCCCTTTGAAGGAATATGTCCAGGGTATTTGGAATCTTTAAAAATGCCACTCACAGGAGGAAAAAAATGAGTTAAACTTTTTTAATATACCCTGATTGATTCATGAGGATTAACATGCCTTACCTCCACAATGAAAATTACAGGAGGGCAATTCATACAGCGTGTTCCTCTTTCAATAATTTAACAGAAAATATTCTTTATCCTCATTCTAATCTTCCCCTACTTCCATGCTCAGATAATAATGGGTGTACAGAAAGTTTGCCTCCAGCCAGCCCAGATCCATTTCTCATCGTACTTGCACGTTGCAGAGAAGCATAATTGTACAGCCACAGCAGACCTGACCCACTAGGATGTTCCATGAGTGCAATCAACTCAAATATTCATAAAGCTACTAATTTATAGCAAGTGCTTGTTTCCCATCAGGGTTTTTCCCTTGGACTACATGCAGATTCCAAGTGTAATATGTCTTCTTTCAAAGCAGAACTCCAAGAAATTAACATTTCAGGAAGGGGAAATAGGAAGAGGGAACAATGCTATGGCTTTCCATACTTTTCCTAAAGGAAATATTTTTCTAAGCTATTATTAGCCATATGTGCAACCAATGATGTTTAAAGAGTTATTTGGCTAAATAAGAATAAATTGCTGTTTATTGATTTGTCATTGAATGTCAGTTTTGTGACAGTAATTACACTGTTCAAAAATAGGTAGTTGATAACATTACTCTTTATAAACATTGTCAAATGTTAAATATTTTAAGATGTTACACAATAATGCAATTTTTAATATTTAGCATTTCTCATTTCATAACAAAGAAAACAAGCATCATTTTTTTCCATCAGAATGAAACAGAACAGTGCAAACTGACAGAATAAAACTTATATTACTAACTAAGGAGTCCTTGTGGCAATTTAAGCACTTTTTGCCAGAAGAGTCCAGTTAAAACTCTATTGCAGAACAGCTGTATTCTAAGGGTTGGCCTAAGATCACTGGTTCCAATCCTTTCCAGGTTAGGAAGTAGAAAAGGTGTGATAGACACTGTAGACAAGAGGTAATCTGTTGTGTGATCAACTAATGTTCAGACTACAAATTCAAATATATAAATTAACATCTTTGAAAGAAAAAAAAAAGAAAAGAAAAAATATAAGTACCAGTATTTGGCAGAGGAGAGAATGTTAAATATAAAGTGGCTAAGCACTACAAGCACTGCACAAGCCAAGCTGTAAGACTGCAAGCCAGGTTTCTGCACTCTTGCTTGCCAGTGTATCTCAGCCCTTCTCTGGAAGGCAAATTGTATTAATGTTAATTCAGTCCTTGGCTGTTCAGCTAAAACTACTGATATTTTTTGGATCTACATGATTTAAGACCTATACTCAAGACCAAAAGACAAATATGTCTCTAGAGGAGGCACCTAAGCAGTTCTGGTGCCCTGTGATATAACTGACTGCTTTGACATCATGTCAGGCTTGGATCCTGGTTCTCAGAAACTCAGGACTCAGTTTAGAGAGTATGGCCTTCCTTACATGGTTGGATCCTGGTTCTCAGAAACTCAGGAGTCAGTTTGGAGAGTATGGCCTTCCTTACATGAACAGAAAATGCTTATTAAAAATTCTGCTAGGCTGAAAGTATCAAGATATTTGTGAGAGCAACACTGGCTAATTTTGGTTAGCAAGCTAAATCACTGTCAGTGTGAACAGGCTGGAAAGAAATGCTAAGCTGATAAATAACTTCAGATCAGAAATAAAGTGATGTGTCTGTATGGTCACTCACTGCTGGAGAGCCCACAAACTTCCCATAGAACCTCTTAGCTCCATAGCTGTCCAAGTAAAACTGCTGCTTCCCTTTGTAAAGGCTCCCAGTTCCCCTAATTCCCTTAAGGCTTGGCTTTGTCTCTTTACCAAACTCACCGTGTCAGCTGTAGAGAACTGTGCTTTAAATGACTCTGGCACAAGGCAGCTGGGGAGGGTTGTTATACTGTAGAGAGGTTCATGTTGTGCATTGCTGATCAGGCAGTGAATGAAGCAGACCCAGTAGGCACTTTGGCTCTGTTACTGGGAGTGTAACAAAGGAAAGCACTCCAAATGGAAACAAACACAAAACCCCCTCAGAACAGTAAACAGCTCTGCCAAAGCTGGGGGGGAATGAAAAAAAAGAAAAAAGGACAAATCTTGCATCAGTGAGAACTATAACAAGAGAAGGTTAAAGCCCTCTAACAGGGCCTGAGGTACAGGCTTCATGGCAGTGAAAAAGAACATGTACATTAAAGGATTTGACTTCTTGTACTGTTTAGGAGCCTAACATAACATCTTACTGTCATACTTTGAGGACTACTGACTCTGTGAACACAAAGAAGACAAGGCAGGGGGTTGTCTGGGTTTTTTGGGGGGCTTGTTTGCTTGTTTTGGTTGGTTGATTGAGGTTTTTTATATATGGTTTGGTAAAGGTTAATAAAAACAAGAAAATATTTTCAAAGTTCAGAAAACCATCTTCTGAATTTGTGAGTATACACAAATCCCTAATAAGAAACTTGCCTGCACTTTTAGAATGAGACAGAACATTCTTTTCAGGACAGAACATTTTTTGAGCACAGCACAAAGGCTCAATTAAGTCTTTGCAAAGAGATTGCAGTTTGCCACAAACTCACCTAAAAAACTCAGTCAAAATGTATAGATATGGGAATAGCCTGTGTTGTGAATAACACCACCAGCAAAGAGACTATGAAAATGATCCCATGGGGGATGCTAAGGGTAAATAATTGTTTGAAAGCACCTGTGACATCAGACAAAAGTTCTGCCATTGCTGTCTCACACGACACATCTCAAAGTTGAGGCACATGCAGATAATGAGCTGAAAGATAAAAGACTATCTAGGAAGAAAACCAGAAAAAATAAACAAAATAAAAGATCTCACTAAGACAACTGAGCCCTGAGAAATCACAGAATTGAAACCAATAGATTCACTTTACAATAACACTGATGCCTAAAGGCTTCTGTCCTGATCTCAGAACAAATGTATCTGGACTTTGCTAAAAACTGTTCTTCACAGGGTGCTTATTGATATTGGAAACTACAAGCAGTATTTTCAGGTTGATTGCCTTTAATACTATACTTAGCTTGTGGAGAAAGTATTAGATCTTAAATAAAATGACACAAAACAGTTAACTCAGTTGCTGTGTCATACAATAGCTCAGATATGCACCATGGGCTGGATAGAAACCGACACTGAAGGGAACAAACTTCTGTGGCTTTGGGGAATTACAGACCTACAACTGAGACAAAAAATGATTTTCTAACAGGAGAATGGTGAAGTTGAAATAAATATGAATATGAAATAAGTACATTAGCTACAGGGAAAAGACAACCTGTAATTCTTACTCAAAGTCAGCATTTCAATCCACTCCTGTGTGTACTAGAGATTTCTTCATTTCCATGCCCAAATCACCTAGCTATTTACAGAGTACAGAGTCTGGAAAATTTTGTAGGCACAGCTTGACAATAGGGACTTCTCTATTCAGAGGTGTTTTAGTAGGTGATGATGGCTTTCTTCAAAGGCCAGGCAAGGAAAAAGACAGTATGAGCCTGACATGTCACAGCACGTTAGCTTATTATGAACAAAAATGGAAGCAATTGATCACAGTGGAGAGAGAACATAAGTCTACAGGTTAAACATGCTTCAGCAGCTGGGGACTTATCTCTCTCATCTCAGTCCAGCTGCCACTTCTCAGACCCTCTCCTCTTCTTAGCCACTCTAAGCCACTTCCCTACTAACTTCTCAACAGTTCCCTTCTCCTTTCAACCTTGTTTCTGAAGCTTTCTGTATGAGCTGGCCTGGCACAAGGGAAGCAGCACTCAGAAGTCCTTCTCTCCCTGCAGCCAGCCTCAGAGGAGAAGCTCTTGTCTCTAAAGGTTACCTCTATTCCCCTTTGCACATAGCTACTCCTGCCAGCACCCCTCTCTGCTTATGTGGAAAGCCTCTTTATTTACTTGCTTATTTATGGGGTGGAGTTGATTTCAGCATATGCAAATGAAAGCCTGCAGGAAAGAAGGAGGAGAATCTTTCATATTAAATTTCACCCATAGCAGAGCAACTAAATTTTAATCTTATCTATTACGGTATGAACAAATATTCATAAACCTATTAATTGAATCCCTAATATCTTAGAAAAATCTAAATTCTTATAATTCAATATTTTCATCTAATCTTCACCTCTTACCTCTTAAAGCTATCTCTAATGACAGTATTTGCTTTCCTGGGCACCACTACATAACAAAAAGTATTACATGTCCCCCACAATACCAGACAAGCATTGACATACATGATCTTTTGAATGAATTTCTTCTCCTTTCAAAAAAAATAAATTATTTTTTGCTCCTTTCAATAGTAGCACCTTTACTATTCTGATTGCTATGGTCTCTTCATCATTATTTTAATTTTCTTCCTATAAGTAAAAATTTTCAGGGCAAATTTGGTAATACTTGAAAATACTACAGAAATGATTTCCAGCAGTTTACAAGTGATAGTGAAGGACACTCAATGTACAAAACCTGCTAGCAATGAAGTACTGGTGTTTCAGTCATTCCCTGGGTTCTGAATCACCTTCCTCCCATGGAATCCACCTTTGCACCCTGGAGTTGAGGATTAGATTTTTTAGCTGGGTGGGAACTCACAGGACTTTTAAGCACAGCTACTAAGCTGATGTCAGACCACTGACCATAATAAGGCTGATCTAAAGCTGAGACAGAAAAATGAAGACCTGACTACATTACCTTGAAGTTGCCACTGTGGGTGTAAATACAATAGATCCACCCATGGCACACCAACAGGTAGGAGAGGTCACTACTAATGAAGCTGCATATTAATCTTATGTAGAAGTATCACAAGGCTTTGTCTCTTTGAGCAAGACTATGCAGAGAGCATTGCTGCTCAGGCCTGGGCACATGACCTTCAGTGGCATCAGAGGATCACCCAGTGGCAGCTGTAATTGCACAGGGTCTTTTCTATGCACAGTGGGTGGTTGTTAATGGTTTCTTGGGATCTTCACTGGCTGTTTCAGCACATCAGGCCAGTATTTTCATTATCAGGTGTAGCTGCACTAATAGGAGCAACCATTAGGTGTCTGATATGTCACTTAGATAGATATTTATTCCCTAACTTCACCTGAACTCATTTGTTTTGCTACTGAACTCCAGCTACATCAGTTCCCTGGCCCTGCTACAGTTTCTTTTCAGAGGTTTCAGAGCTATGGCATTTTATTACAAAGGAATTCCTCCATACAACCATATTTCATTTTGCCATGACTGGTAATGCTGGGAATCAGGAGAGATGCTTTCAGATGTTATTGATTTCAGCATCATGCTCAAGATGTCAAGACAATGGGTGAAACTGGCCACTCAGATGAGGTCTGAATGCTCTGCAAAACTCGGGGAAGGTTTTGAACCTCTCCCTTAGCCTTGTTCACTTGCTTTACTGGGCCATAGAATAATTTTCCTGCTAGCCCATAGAAGGATCAACTGAAAACCACTGAAAATTTTCAGAACATGGAGATCCACTAGCCATAATGAAAACAGCACTGCATCAGGTGAATATTACTTTGGCCTGAACTCATTACAGGAAATCTAGCCTGCATTGCTATTTTCAGGACAATTATGCAAATACTCCCCCATCTCTTTTGTTGTTTCTGAAAACATCTTTATACAGAACAATTACTGCGTCTCATTCACTTATTCCTTTGCGTCTTCCACATTTTATCTTTTGTTCCTGTTGGTTTTATTTCAATCTCCCTAAAACAGTGTAGGAACTGACTGGCTACTGGAAATGATTTCCAGGACAATATTGTGCCTTAGACTTCACCTTTGTGGCATCAAGATCAAACACAGGGATCTTAGTAATGTAAAAGCTGAGAACATATTTTTGTCTTTTGATATATTATAACCATACAGCCACAAAATACACACTCCCCCTGAAACACCCTGACACATTTCTGACATCCAGTGACCAGAGCTAAGGACACTAGAGCTGACATCTGTAGTTATGAGCCAAATCCCACAGAGAGGTGTTTTTTTTTGCAACAATACTTCTCCTGCTACTAAACCTGAAGCATTGGTTTTTAACACTGTTTTTCAAACTTAGTTATCTTCAGAAAGTCTTCTCTGCATCTCAGTTACTCCTTGAAGATACATCTGCATCCTTGTCCCCAATGTGTTACAGAAAAGCTATGATTACTGCTTATCTAGAGTAACATCAGTGTTGTCTAATCATTCCTAACCTGATTTCCAAAGGTCAGAAAGAGAAGGTAGAAACAACAGTGGCTTCTAATCACTTTACTCTCCAGTTGTTCTGATCTAGTCCAATTACTCCTCTTTCCAGGATGTGACACAAGTAATTTGTTTTCTCAGCACTGATTTCATTTTTCCATAGTTCATCTTAACATTCAAGTTCCCTTCATTTGCAGCCATGCAAATAGTTTTATCCTGTGCTTCTTTCAGATCCTGCCATGTGCAAAAAACTATGTGGTGTCATCTCTGGAATATCTCTTGTGCTGAAGAGACAACTGAAGATGTTCCCTTGAAATATCATCTTCCAAATGGAGTCTAGAAAGCAATAAATTCTCTTCCCTTTTTGTCCAACTGAACCAATTTATATAGACACCCAATTATCTAACCAAGCCTGGAATAGATCTACATAATTTATACTTTTTTATAGATGTCATGGTTTAACCCCAGCCAGCCACTCACACACAGGTGGGATGGAGAAGAGAATCAGAAAGGTAAAAATGAGAAAACTCATGGGTTGAGATAAAGGCAGTATAACTGGTAAAGCAAAAGTCACAGACACAGGCAAAGCAAAACAAGGAATGAATTCACTGCTTCCCATGGGCAGGAGGTGTTCAGCCATCTCCAGGAAGGGAGGGCTCCATCATGCAAAATGGTTACCTGGGAAGTCAAATGCCATTACTCCATGCATCCCCTGCTTCCTTCTTCCTCCTGCTTTATATGCTGAGCATGATGCCATATGGTATGAAATATTCCTTGGGTCAGTTGGACTCATATGTCCTAGCTGTGTCCTCTCCCAGCTAACTCCTCATGCACCTCCAGCCTCCCCACTTGTGAGGTGAGGAGCAGAAAGTCTCTGACACTGTGTAAGCACTGCTCAGCAGTAATTAAAATATCTCTGTATTATCAACACTGTTTCCAGCATTAATCCAAAACACACCTTTGTACTTGCTATTGTGAAGCAAAAACTCTATCCCACCCAAAACCAGCACAAAAGAGTTTCAATTTGTTTGGATAAATTACATAATTTCAGCAACTTCATTTTGATGATTTTCACGTCTGGGTCACATCTACTATTTCTTTCATAAACTAGCCACACATCACCTGACAAAAATTCCTTCATTTCATTATCCTCCTTCACTTTGGGCATTACACTTAATAAGAGTCAGTTTTGTGCTTGAAACTTTTGCAGTGGCCAAGTAGACTGCCATCAATAAACACATATCTAGAAAAATCACATCACTTTTTTTCCCCACTGCCTTCTTTCATGATACATGTGCCACACAGCACCTAGCTGGCAACATTCTGTCTTGTGCTTATCAGTGCTATCCCTTGCTAATGCAGAGGAAACAGCTTGTCTACCACATCTCAAACAGATATTTGTACTACAAGCTGAACTTTCTGTATATTTCATCTCTGCCATGCAGTTTACTTTTGTCCTGATATTAGCTGGAACTTTGCAGATCAGTCAGAAAAACCAAAGTTTTATTCCTGTTTTCCTCTGTAGTCAAAACCAACTCTTCCTCCATAGCTGCTTGAGCTTGCCTGAACAACACTTACTGCTTTTTCTGCTCCTCTAGAAGCAGTGGTGTGCACTGGAGTTTGGCTGAAGTTTCCCATTTGCAGGTCACTCCTCCTGCTGCCTGTGCCACAGGTCACACATGCTGCAAAAGGGCAATTACTCCTTTCTGGGAGTCTTGTTCAGTTCATGGTCAGCTGTTAATGCATACACGTGATTCTTGGCTGTACTTCAGGTTTATCATATATCTGTCCAAACTGGCTCTTATGAAAACTTATTTATATTTATCCTGTTTCCTTCAGACACTTTCTTCAGCTATACTGATTACTTTTTTTCCTGATGTTAAATTGCCCATTAAGATCCTGTCCCTCAGTGTACTAATTCTACATGCAAAAGACATTTTTCATGGCTTAAACACTTACTGGTTGTCTTGAATATTCCCTGACTGCTTCCTCAGGAAAGTTCATTTTCTATGAAGCTATTATTCTTTGGAAAAAAATAAGCTAGTAGTCAACAACCTATCTGGATATGTCAATGAAACCACCACATGAGACCACAAAGCACCCGTGTTCTATATCTACCCTTTTGCTCCCTTCCAGTAAGTTTTAGAAACTAAGCATATTTCTTTAAAAGCCTACCCACCTGCCTAGGGATGGGGTCAGTTAATGTCCTTCTGCATAGTTCTGTTCTCTGTAGTACTTTTGGTTAAAAATCCAACCTATCTGGATATGTCAATGAAACCACCACATGAGACCACAAAGCACCCGTGTTCTATATCTACCCTTTTGCTCCCTTCCAGTAAGTTTTAGAAACTAAGCATATTTCTTTAAAAGCCTACCCACCTGCCTAGGGATGGGGTCAGTTAATGTCCTTCTGCATAGTTCTGTTCTCTGTAGTACTTTTGGTTAAAAATCCACAGGCTTCTTTGCCTTTTTTTTTTTAATGCCACAGTCTGTTTTTCCTTCTCATGCCACACTGTTTTGATTTAGATACCTGCCATAACAGAAATTAAGAGAACATAGGATGATGTAAGTTGACTTTTATTACAACCTTCCTAAAGACTTCTGTCTCATCTGTACTGCTCACTACATACCTAGGGAGTGACCAAGCTGTTAAACCTTTATATCTCTTAAAGAAGCAATATACCTGTACAGGGACTAAGACACACCTGAGTAATGTGATATTGACTTTATGTCATTGTTGTGGTTTATTAGATTGTCTGCAGTCACTACCCTTGGGCATCTTCAAATGTGAGCTTCTGAAGGATGGGGATACAGAGAGATGAGTTTGTGTTTCATGGATGGTTTTTGCTAAGTTACAGGTGAAGCACTATTGTTGTACTTAGAAAAAGATAAGTAGAAAGTGTGCTTACATGTGCAAATGAAATAGAGATGAACATTGACTCTGAACAACTCTTTTACATTTCTGCAGGAATCACAATAGGAGGATATTCCCATATGTACTAATAGCTATCTGTGTTTAATGGATGCACAAGGTCAAAGAACACAATGCCTTGACAAAATATTAAAGGACTAAAAGTGAAAAGGTTGAGACATCATCTAGAAAGAGAATTCAAATTTATGGGAAACAACCATGCAAAATATTAATCAAGTTAGTATATCTCTTAAAATTGATGTGCACTTACTGGGATATTTCTGTGACATAATAAATCATTTCATGTTAAAAATACCCCACATAAAATCATCCAAACATATTTTATTGCTGAAAAGAATCCAGGAGCACTTGCTGAGCTGTTGCTGTTTAACTTACATACCTAAACTACCACTCTACACTCTGTGTTATCAAGGATATTTGCCAGGTGGTGATTCAGAATACCTCAGACAAAAAGATGAGTCTTTTTTCATTGACTAACCAGAAAGTTTGAGTTATACTCTGTAAAAATTCATCTTTAACCACCTTCATGATGATTGATACTATTAAATTACAGTGGATTTATCACTGACATGTCTACCAAGCTTAATTTCTCACCTTTTTCCCCCTCCAAGAGGGCAAATCAGCTTATAAAACCCCAGTTACAGCTAATCACATGATGATATTTTGGTTTGAACCTCTTAATTACCATTCCGAAACAGAAATATGATCTCACTTTTAGGCTCTGAACTGTGATGTAAATAGATTGATTTGAGAAAGATTCATTTTTTCTAGTGGTGGTGATTTTGGTTACATTTGAGCTGATGTGGTTTATGTGTGCAGGAAGCAGGGAGCTTGATGAGGCACCATCTCCCATAGCATCAAGTAACATATTTCCATCTTTTCAGCATTTTTTAGATTTCCATCCTAAATCTGAGGGACTAGGAGCTAACAGAGGAAAACTGCCACTCACAAGGCCTGGCCTTCAGAGCAGGTAACACAGCCCTAAACCTGGTAAGCAGGGAAGTCAGAAGTGTTCTACATAAAATTTGGCAAAAAAAGGAGGCAGCAGAAAAGGCACAAAAAATGGGTGAAAATCCAGTTCTGAAGAGACAATTGAGATGTCATGACTCAGACTCTTATAATTCATACTCACTATTCACAGACACTACACAAAGATTCCAAAAGTGAGGCAAGTTCCATATGTAACTACTTGTGAAAGGAAACTCATGGATATAATATGCCTGAGAAACAGGAACATCAGCAGAAGTTACTATGTTAAAACCCCAAAATATTGTGTTGTATGTCCAAAAGGTACTTAGAAAAAAACCAAAGTACATGATGAGTAGCTAAGTTACAAACAGTGTATGAAACAAATGATAAAAAAACCTTGTTATATTCTTCAAACAAAAGTAATAAGTGGGATAAATTTTCCCTGGCACTCTCAGTGATGTTTCTTAGACAGATGACTTGCTCCTGGACAACATGCCTCTGTCACACTGCTGCTGGAACCACCTTTTAGCAAGTTGGATAAATCCATGATTTTTCTAGCTTTTCTATTACTGTTTTATGATCTGGCAAGATTAACTTCATAGCAACACAAAGACAGTTGACAAGCAAGATTCCTCACTACAGTTGACTTCAATGCTTTTTCAGTTAAATTAGTTTCTATAAGTCAGTATGACATGATAAATTAAGACACTTACTTATAACACACCAGTATTGCTGACTATGGCCTGGACCTGCAGAAACAAAAGAGGCTGTTGTGTTGCTCCATGAGGGCCCCTGGTGCACAGTTGTCTTTTTTTCCCAGTATCATCCTGCACCAGTCAAGCATATACTTCTACAGCCCTCTGCACAGGTGATGGAAAGCACTTTGTGCTATACAAGTGGTTTGCATCAAACTACTCTCTGGGTTGGCTGGATTTCCATTAACTCCATCCTCCTGAGAGCACAGTGTGGCCTCTCTGTCACATTACAGCTGAATCTGCCATGGAAACCTTCCAGTCAGCCAAAGGGAGCTCAGAAGAAGCTGATACAGCTCTTTAAATACTAAAAAGATGTTGCCTAACATGAAAGGAGGGGAGAGGATATGACCTGCTAAACCCATTTCCCTGTCCACACCTCAAGCAGACAGATGTATGAGAGAGCATCCCATTTCTACTATGCTAGGCACAAAAATGTCTAGGAGGAAGAAAGAGCAGGTGTGCATTAAGTATTTTTAGCTTTTACATCAAAACGTGCCTCGATCAGCATTAAGTATTTTTAGCTTTTACATCAACACGTGCCTCAATCAATGTCTTCAAAAAGTGATTGTTTGGGGGAGAAAAAAAAAGATTTTGCTACAAAATTTCCCTTTGACATCAGTGGGTACTTGCATGCTTACATACATGTTTGCATATCATCATCTTCCAGCCCCATCACAGCAGATAATTCTCTTAAAGCTTGTTCATAAAGCATTTTAGCAACCAGCCCTTACATCAAAACACACCAAAAAAAAAAAAAAAAAAAAAGCTATGCTTATTCCAACTGTGATAGGAAACTTCCTTCTTCAAAATTTAAAATGCTGAACAACAGGGACAAGAGTGGACAAATATATTAGCAGAAGTGTAGCCTAAGCAGTTTACCAACAGTGTGTTTCTTGGATTGTGCTTAAGGAGGGCCAAGTGCCAGAAGAGGAGAACATTATAATTGAGAAAATCAAAGAACTTTCACTTGTAGACAGTTATTTGATTATTTCATAACAGGCAATATATAGCATGTAATTATTGCCATATCTAAAATGCTGCATTAAGCATTAATTTATGTCTCTGTAGATTGTGTGAAGAACCATTCTGTGTGTCCTGAAAGAGTAGGCCAGAAAACACAGTTAATTTTTTCATTTTTCAGAACTGAGTAAAAATTGGGAAGATGTAGTCCCCACGAATTACCACATCACTATCAGCCAGAAAAGCCAGGAGCAAAAACAGATTGAATTTGCTTAATTAGGTCCAGATCCAGTGAAGTATATACATACCCCTAAGCCAGCAAAAGAGCCTATGGATAACAAACAAAATAACTGTTGAAAGAGAGCATAAAGCTGAATATGGCATGGATTTCAGTTTCTACATGTGATTTCTCTTATGCTTAGGATTATCTGCATACTCAAGCATTTTGCACAATCATTCCTTTGCCTCTTGTCAGATAATTACCTGGTAGAACGTTCTAGAGAGCTTATTAACACCCTATTTCATTCCTTCTCATTTCTCACTCAGTTTTATAGAAAAAAAAAGAAAAAGTTCCCCTGTAAAGGAAGACAGAAGCTATCAGCACTGCAGACTTCCAGAAGCAAGATGTATGAAATTATAGATTTATGAACATTTAAAATCTGACCAAATTATCATTCAAAGTATTCACATTATAGCTCAAAAACACTGGGCAAGGAAAAAACTGCTTGCCACCAGGCAAAGTAGAAACAAGATATGTTATCAACTTGTGGGTGACACATGGGTTTTGGAGATATTTCCTATCTGCACAGAAAGATATCCTTTTTTTTTTTGGTCTTTTCTAGAGATAAGACATCCATCTGTCAGATCATTACAGGAATGATAGATAAAATCTGTGCCAGTACCTATTATTTGACATATTGAGGATAAAAAGCAATTCTTGACCAGAGGGAATTCCCCAAATATGGTAAACCAGGATACAGTTCAGCTGAGGGGCAAAGTGTACAACAGGTATTACACAAAACTGCAAAGAAACTTGCTCAAGACAGTCCAAGTCATGCAGAGGGTCAGAGCCACAGAGAGACATGTGATACAGGAGAAAGCTCCCAGGCCACACACATGTGCTGACTTAGACAGGTGACATAAATTATACTTGACCTGCAATAAAATAATCATTAACATCCTATTTCCAGTCCAATCTAAAGACCACATTTTTACCTAAGCAAAATATTTTATCTTGTCTTCTCAAATTCCAATAATGTGATATAAAATCTAATTCTAGAGTAAAAGATTGAGATTATCAAATGAGAAGTGTGAATAAGGAGCAAAGTAATCCCACATATTTGTCAAAACTTTAAGCCAAAATTAAATGGTTGATGTTTTCAGATATGTCTAAGCTTTGGGTAGCCCCTGAATCCAGAAATAGATATGTTATTTTGCTCCTAGAGGCCTGAAATTTGGGGCCATAGTGTGTTTAGGAAACTAATTTTAACAGCTGGGACTGAGGGAGCATAGCCATGCTGAATTTTGTCCCTTTTGAGGTTTGTAACTGTTTTGCACTACAACGTACTTGAATATGCACTTAATTATTTTCTGGTTTAGTGGCCTTGAGGAATAAAAAGCTCCTAGCCAATAAAGGCTGAGTATCCCTGATTCATATAATAACTTATGAAAAAATTAGGGACACACAAAGGAGCATTTTGATTTTGTCTCTCCAGATATTTGCTGTTACTTCAATTTTCTTAAAAAGGTGAATGTGTCTTTAAAGAGAAAGTGAACAAACTGAGCCAGCTTATGCTGCAGTAGCTATGACAACAGACTTTGAAATAAGTGTGGAAAAAGCTAGACCTGAATCTTAATTTCACTTAATTATTTTTTCACTCTACTCTTCACATGGACTACATCTCATTTTACACTGAAATTCTACAAAAATTGTGATTTCTTGTTAACACCATATGCATAGTGTCTTATCTAGTACATTCTATAGATCTCATTTAAATTGGAAATGAAAATAGTGAGAGAATTAGTAGACAACTCTTAATGTCTTCAAATGAATGCCAGACTACCTTCTGGGGAATATGCTTTACCCAAAGGTTCTGGGCTCAATGCAGATTGACATGTGTGAGAGGGACTTGACTTCATGAACAAATGATCCCATTGGATCAACCATTAGCAAAATGTATCACGTTGTCTATTAAAGGTGAGGTTTCCAAAATGAAAAGACACGAGGAGGTAGAGCTAAAAGTCACATTTTCAGTGGATTCAGTAACTGGATTGGAGTGAGAAAGAAGAGAACAGTTCTAGCATCTCTTTCTTTTTTTCTTACATTCCCATCTCCCTTGTACAGTCTCTGATAGATGATATCCAGAATCATGGATACTACCACTTTCACTAGACAGAAGATCTGTCTCCCTGTTCAAGTCTCCTTTGCCATTCTTATATATTATTTCTATCAGAAGGAGCAGAGAGAGAATTTTTCCCCCTTCACCAAGCATAGCAAGAAAACTTCAAAAGAATAAAAGAGGAAAAGGAAAAGGAGGGAAGCTCAGACTACTACACTAATTACACTATACACTATTAGACTCTTACTCCATAAATATTCCATCTGTACTCTCTGTTTTCTTTGAACAAGTCCAGGGCTTCACAGGAAGGCCAAATCATTTTACAGCTGTGACTATACCGTAAAGGAGTCACTTAAACCTCTTTTTAAGTGATTGATGTCACCTGTGCTCCCAAAGCAAATTATTAAACTCCAGCCACCCTCCAGGCCAGGGACATTGTGCAGCACCTTCTCCCACTGGCCCCACTCAGGCCAGTGTTCCCTGAGCTCAGCGTGGTGGATTGCAGGACACCACTGCAGAGGTTGGCACTGAGGCATACAGACATAAAATACAGAAGCAGATGATCATCATGTTACTAATTGCTTATTAATTCCCTTAAGAACTGATTGTCAAGTAATCAATCCTCATAATTCTCCCAGAAAACCAAAAATGCATAAGAAGTGCATCAAATATAGACCATTCTTTTTCTTCAAGTCTGATACCCTCACTTTTTTTTTGCACTTATCTCCCTTTGCTTTCTCAGTAAGCTGCCTCCTGCTGCAATGAATGAAGAAAGACTGGTTGAACAAGGAAATATGCAGCCTTAAATTGTATTATCCTTTTTACCAGTGCATTGATTTTTAGACTTAACTGCCTGACTGCTAGAAATTTATACTGGGACTGTCTCCCATGTAAGCAACTACAGATATACTCACAAGAGGAGGCTCAGGCCTTGGTCATCAGACACTTCCACCCATTGAGATATATGGGCTACCCCACATTCAAATACATTCCTCTTATTCCCTGATTTTTCTTCTTTTCAAAGTGTCGCACTATTTCATACTCTTGTAGATTTGCTCTCCATTTCTGTATCTTTGGTCTAAATGAGGTGTTGCAGTGTCCTATCTCTGACTTTCAGAGCTATGAAAAATTATGAGGTACTTACAGATTTCATCTGCAGCTTGTAAGCAGCTGAAGATCATCATCATCACAAAGCCCTTAGTCAGAAGAGGAGATTCAGGTTTTACAGACTGCAACAAGTGAAAAAGATATTTGTGTCACCCCTAAGGAAGAAGAGATGTGACAAGCACAAACCAAGCATAGCCCCAGCTTACAAAGGCACCATTTCTTTTTCATACAGGGGAACACTGCCCAGGGAACTGCAGGTAGTTAAAAAGGACATACTCCCTGGCACAGCTACCAGCTTTTATTCTAATTTCCAGCCCTGGGAGTGGAGAAGCAGCATTAACTCTTCAGTGGCTGGCTTGGCCAGCTCAGAGCACTCCTTATTTCTGAGAACTTCTTGCCATTTCATTCAGAAATACTCCCAGTGTGTTATTCAATCTCTGTTCTTGCAGCAAAGATCTTTCTCTTTCATCCTCAACAGAATCAGGATGAAAGAGTTTTGACATACATTTTGGTCTTTCCATATATATTCCAAATGACATCTACTAGCAGTATCTTTGTTTCTGCATCCACTATGCTCAGCACACAAAGCCTTCATTTGTTTTATGACAATGTCTCTTGTGAAGTACATGCACAACTACTTTCAAATTCTTCAGCTTTATATCAGATATGTTTTTATTAAAAAAACCCTTTTCCATTGACTCCAATAGACATTGAATGCTAGGGAAATAAAAAGAGACACATTTTGTACTAGAGTTGGTATAGTCTTTCCAATCTTCCACTCTCCAGCCATGCAACAGCATTGAGAACCTTGTTTCAGTCTCTCATGTAGCAAATTTGAAAGTTATTCTGCCTTTTGCAATCATGGAATGAGTCATGGGCACTTGCAATTCAATAAATCCCTAGAGGCAGCCAGTTTGGTTTATTTTCAGCTCTGATGACCCACAGAGGAAAAATAATTTTTTTTTTTGAGACATGGAAATCGGTTTTTTTTCTTATTATATGTAAACAATCCCACAGAGGAAAAATAATTTTTTTTTTTTGGAGACATGGAAATCATTTTTTTTTCTTATTATATGTAAACAATTCCTTAACATAAGTGAGGGAAAAAGTTCATATTAAAAGACAATGTTTATTAAAATATCAGCTTCTTCCTGCTGCAGGAAGATTATTAGTATCACTGACTTTCTCCTGTGTTCTAACAATCTATTGCCAGGTTTCTCAGAGAAAGGACTTTTGTGGTTGTTTCTCCTTGACAGCAAGTGCCTGGGAAGTTTACCCTTTGTCCAAGGACAGTGTTGCATAACCAAAAAAAAACCAAAAATGAGGTGTTGAGTTTCCTGGTGAGTGGGGTGACAGAAGAGCCCCCGCTTTCTAGATAGGGCTGTTGAGTTTGAGGTCTTCAGTATAAGCATGAGATGGATTCCCTTCTAGGAATCAGTCTGATTTAGTCTGGAGAAATATCTTCTCAGAAAGAGAGGTGTATTTACTGCTGCATTTCATACACTGCACTACTGCATCCAAACATGGATACAGGGGCATGGCAGTATTAAAGGAGAAAAGAGAGGATGATATACTGGTCAAGTACAGTGACATCTGTCAATGGATTGACACAGAAGTGGCACACTCAAGTGTTGCAGAATGAGTATAAATTGGCTCATATTTTGTCTTAAGTATTGCAGAAAGCTCCATATAATGGACCACTGGGAAAAGTTTTTAGTTTGTTTAAGTCTTACTGCACTATAGTGATTTTTTCTTCCTTTACTTATTTATTGAATTCAGAAAGCCCAAAACAAATTCTGATTTTCAGTACAGAGATTTAGAATTCAGGCTACAGAAGGAAATTTAACACTTTAGATGCAAAAATATTTCTGTCTTAAAAAGGGATGCTTTTTTTATTTTTAAGGAGAAAAGAATACCTAGTTAAAGTGGTGTGGGCTTTTTTTATTTTTAAGGAGAAAAGAATGCCTAGTTAAAGTGGTGTGTTTTTTTTTAAAAAAAAGAGGAAAATGTGTGAGAGATGACATTTATTCAGATCTTTAAAAACCTTATCCCTTCCACAGGTTTCCTTTTGTTTCTACAGTATGAAAACATATCCTTTTTTTTGTTTCTCCCAGTTTTTTGTCTAGGGCAGACAATTAAGTTGAAACACCTTTTTATGGTGCTATCTATACATTTGCTCAACCTATTTTTGAATCCATGTTTCTTTACCATGCTTGATGAAAAACTACTGACTGTTTTCCTGAGATAAAATTGTTCAGTCAAAGTTACATTTTTAATTGCTGAATATTAGAAATATTCAGCAATTAGAAAATACTCTAGGCATAAGGATGGTTTCCTTATTTTCAACTCCTGTTCTGTTTCTAGCCATTGTCATACTGGTTGCCATTCAAGTGTGATTTTAAACTTACTGGTGTGACAAAAAGAAAGAAAACAAAAGATCTGGTGACTTTCTAAGAGTCATTTAAGGATATACGAGTACTTTGAATAATGCCAGATTTCCTTTCTAGGAATGTCTGCTTTCCTTGGATACTTCCTGGCATAATTGGTTTGTGATAATAAGGTCCCACACATAGACCCACATTCTCTCCATCAGTCATCAGGTGACTGCCATTTTTAGGGGTTTTAGGTATTGTTTTTAAATTGAGTCCCTCATCCACCACTGATACTTCATTTTGTTTCCCTTGCCTTAGTCACTTAGAAGAGGTGCCAAAATCCCTTCTGTTTAGAATGCATTTTACAGGGATTTAGTCACTTAGAAGAGGTGCCAAAATCTCTTCTGTTTAGAGTGCATTTTACAGGGACATCCTTTATTTATCCTGAACACTTACATGAACCTCACTTCGTTTGATCCTTCGGACTGTGTACTCAATATGTTGTGGATTGTGAAGTAATTGTGAGGTTGTGAAAGAAGTTGTTATTTATATTACTGCTCCTCAGGCTTCAGCCCCACCTATGTTTAAGTAATTGTGAGGTTGTGAAAGAAGTTATTATTTATACTACTGCCCCTCAGGCTTCAGCCCCACCTATGTTCTTCTGTAAAAAGTCAGAAAAGACCTAACATGTGATAACCAAAGTTTTCGCATCTCAGAACTGGTTTATTTTCTGAAAACCAACATACCAAGTGTTCTAAATGGCCACAGAGAGTCCCACCAGCCCTAACTTGCACTTTTCAGAGTGCTGTAGACACAAGCTGTGAGTAATTTATAGTAAGTAAAGAAGCTATATACACAAGGAAGGGAAAGAAAGATGGTTTTGAGAACACTCAGCTGCTTTGTGATGGCTTTACACTGCATCATATACCCAATGAGGACTAAACATAACAGAAACATTTTAACTCTTGGCAGAAAAACCTGCTATGACTTCCTAAGAACTGTTGGGTCATTAGTGGCCATTCAGTCAGACAGACCGAGGCTGTCTCAAAGCTATTAGGGAGATGGTGAGAGGCTGATAGTGAGAAAATGTTGTACTCGAGGATCACACTGAGCAATTACTTGGCTCAGCTGTGTGCAGAAAGACAGCCCTCTCTGCAGGGCTAAGAGAAGGGTGGAAGCCAAAAGGGAAATCAGCACTTCATAAAAGTTAATGACCAAAGATATACTTGTTATGAGTCCTGACGATAGCAGGATTCAAGTGCAAAGCACAATTCTATTTCCTCTTCCATTGCTCTCTCTTGTTTTAGAGTGTCCGTTTCTTTTTTTATTGTTGCTACTGTTGTTTTTTTGAAGTATGCATTTGTGAGAAAGCCCTGAATAAGATACTCTCCATTATTTTCCTGCACGTCATTATCAGACCTGTCTCAGCTAGGTCATCCTTTTTTCTTCTTTACTTTCCCAAAGGTAGTATCTCAAGCAAGATTAAACATCCTCTTCCAGATGACCCATTTTTTGATAAGAAACTTCATGCATGAAACCAAGCACTGGCAAATCTTAAATCAGCATCCTGCAAAGAGAGGAGCACTGGTATTCTGAGTACCAGGCATGAAGTATGTATATATCTATGCTGGCCAAGACCTACTGTGACACATTAAATAACAGTCTAACAATAACAAATGTAAATAAAACATATTATTTATTTTTTTAAAGTCTTCTCATAATGAGTAGTATTTTCTCTCCTTTTGACCTCCATGTGTATCTCCCTATTCTGCCCGGCATATTTTAATGCATTTCCATTCTACAACAAGCTCTGCAAATAATACAGTTAAGCATTTTTTAAAAATTCATGTAATGGGCAAGGCATGTGAGATAAGTTCCAGTGTTTGTTATCAAACACAGGGTCAAACACACAGATTGTGCAGGAGAGGAGGGCTTAACACTGATGACAGCATGCCCTGCCAGAAGTGCCTACACCAACTTCACAACTAGATGCACAATGGCAGTGTCTACACAGCACAGCCATGAACTCATTAAGTCTTCTTGCTGGTTTAAAAAATTAGAGTTTTGTTCCAAACTGTGCCATTCATTCTATGACCACAGGCTAGACATTTCCTCTCTGTTTTCTACTTTTTCCCAGTTGTTAAGAACAAAAACATGCTTCTCATTTTTTTTAGGCATTTTGAGCCATATGGGGAGGAAAAATTCATGAAGACATTAATGCTCAGTTTTGATGATTAGGATGAGTGGCAGAGGACAGGAAGATACCTAAGAAAAAATTCTCTTGCTCTACAGAGAGACGTGCACTGACTTGATCAATAGACTGAGGACAACTGCATGCAGTTCAATAAGGTGAAGTGCCAGGTCCTGCACCCGGGACACAACAACCTCATGTAGCACTACAGGCCAGGGGAGGAGTGGCTCAAAGGTTGTTCATCAGAAAGGGAGTTGGGAGTGCTGGTGGACAGCAGCTCAGTCTAAGCCAACAGTGTGCACAGATGGCCAAGAAGGCCAATGGCATAATGAACTGCATCAAGACTAATGTGGCCAGCAGGACTAGGGAAGTGATCGTTCCCCTGTACTCAGCATTGGTGAGGTCTCACCTCTAGTACTGTGTTCAGTTTTGGGCCCCTCACTTTGAAAAGGACATTGAGATGCTGGAGCGAGTCCAGCAAAGGCAGTGAGGCTCATAAAAGGTCTAGAACATATGTCATATGAGGAACAGCTGAGGGAAATGGGTTTGTTTAGCCTTGAGAAGATGCAGCTCAGAAGTGACCTCATCACTCTCTACTACTACCTGAAAGGTGGTTGTAGAGAGGTGTGGGATGGTGTCTCCTGCCATGCCTGCAGTGAGAGGACTATAGGGAACCATCATAAGCTGAGGCAGGGGAGATTCAGATTAGATATTAGGAAAACGTTTTTCCCTGTTGAGATGGTCAGACACTGGAATAGATTGTTTGGAAAGGTGGTTGAGCCACTGTCCCTGAAAGTGTTTAAGAGGCATCTGGATCTGGCACTGGAGGATATGGTTTAGGGGTTACAGCAGAGGGGCAGGCTAATGGTTGGACTTGATGATCTTAGAGGTCTCCTTAACCTTCATGATTCTGTGGTTCTACAGTGCCATAAAGAAGGCTCTGGGTTACATAAGCAAGAGACAAACCTAAAAATGAAGTAATTCCAATAGAGCTTGTAAGATATAGAATAAATATGAATACGCTTTGAGTATTCTGCCTTATCAAAACTGCATTTATAGTGGAATAAAAATTTATTGCATTGCTAAAGGAACAGTCATAACTGTGAAAGAAAAATGTTGAATTATTATGGCAAACTACACAGCAACAGAACATTTATGGCACCACTCAGAGCAGACTGCTCAGTCAGGATTTTTTTCACATATATTATCATATAAACCTCCTGTGTCACATGCAGTTTTGTGGAATTCAAGTGGTGAAAGAGCAAGAAGGGGAGAACTTTATTTATTGTTGTGGAAACCTATTTATCATCCATGTTTAGAATTATTGTCTTTTTACTTGAGTTAGGAAAGTTTTCATTATCTCCCTGACATCTTCACTTCATCCCAATGTGTGTTTCTTTATGCATTCATGCACACTATTTTTATTGGAAGATTTGCTTTTACAAATAGTACTACCAAGGTTATTACTACCTACTTGCTATCATGGCAGTACTGGATTATTTGGTCTAAATAAATTATAATAACACAGGACAGTCCCAAAATTCAGACACATGAATAGTAATCCCATTGTCTGAGTATTTCTGGGATAATGCATAAGTTCAGTGGACTGCAAATTAAATATTTCATGAAAATTCTTTGATTAACTCATGTTTCTGATATTTTATGGGCAACATGATCAGGTCTATCTTTGTCCTTGTCAAGTAGATGCACCCTTTGGGTCTCC
>NW_008650892.1:134651-145104 GCF_000695815.1 Acanthisitta chloris | reverse complement strand
GAAAGGGAAAGGGAAAAGGAAAAGAGGGAAAGGGAAAGGGGAAAGACTAACTAAAGTTTGCGGAGATCTTGAGCTGCTGACTGCCTCCAAACATCCATTTCCATGGTAATGCCTAGGGAAAGTACAGCATCTGTGCTGCAAACCCATCTTGGAGACAGTTTTTGAAATATCAGAACTTTTTATGATGATATTGAACATATGGTGTTTGAAAGAGTGGCCAACATTGCAAAAGCCTTTGGAATCATCTGATGTTTTATTTTGTGTTTCCCCACCCTCAGCTTTTAAGTCTGTCAAATTTTTCCTACTAGCAATATAGTGACCCATTTATGGCAACAGCTGCACATTCAGTTAGTTACTAGTGATATTATTTATCACAGCAAAAATGAAAGATTTGAGAATACAAAGATGAGCCTAAATGTGAGGGGAAAAAAGCAGTGTTTATATGCTATTGTATGGTCTTGATTATCTTCCCATACCATGTACAGATTACTTGGTAGGCACAAGTTGACTCTGCATGTTCATGTTACATATGCAGCTGAAGCAAAAGTCCTTTCTCATCTGTGAGTACAGCGTTCTAGATATTTTAGGCAGCGAGTACAACATTTTCTATCATTGATGTGAAACGTCAGTCTGAACTGGGAAGTGCCATGGAGCATGAAGTGATGAATTACCATCATTTTTTCCAAGGCTTCATAATGCACAGTGGCTTCACATTATACTGTTTTAACTTGCATCTGTGTTATTAATTTGATTAGGAAATATCTAAAAAGTACAGCCATAAAAAATAGCTTTGGCCTCTTTCTGTCTTAAATTCTGTGCAGGTTTTCTCAACCTTACACTAAGCAAAAACAATTCTTTCTGAACTCATGCATTGTGTAGTTCCTAACACTATGCATCATCTATATCATGTTGAGGGACTGTAGTTGAGACAATTGCATCATACCACATATGTGATTTTTGGCTATTAATTCTGT
Organism: Acanthisitta chloris; assembly: GCF_000695815.1. NCBI lineage: Eukaryota > Metazoa > Chordata > Aves > Passeriformes > Acanthisittidae > Acanthisitta > Acanthisitta chloris. Next base: position 144,130 of record NW_008650892.1, on the reverse strand, counting down.
GTAAAAAACCCTACTCTGGGATAGTTTAATTCCCTGTCAGTTTCTGGGTATTTCATTATTTGTATAAAACAAACATCCTGAGTCCAAGGTACCAAATTTCAGGTTTGAAAAGTCGATAAACTTCTGCTTTGGTCTGTACTGAAAACCTGAACATCAGTACTTTGGAGCATCAGACTCTCAGTGCTGACCTTACAAGTCATGAAACAGTAATCCAAAACCAATCATTCAGGTGAGTAACTAATAATTTATTCAGAAGGTGGCAGAGACATCTTTCATATTTCATGTGTCTGCCCATGCTCTGTAACTAGGCAAAGCAGGATGTTGAGCCTGTATATCTTTTTCTAATTGCTTGCTTCTTCACTTCAACCAGAGCAGTTCAGAGTAAATATGGGAATCTATGGGACACTTCTCAGTTTCTGCTCACATGTCTGCAGTTTCAAGTCACCCAAATCAGTATATAGTTGGAATTGTCTATAATAGCTGATAGGAGAGTAAGAAACCTCTGTGTACTGACAGACTTCCACAGGATGCACTCGTATTGTATCAGACAGAATTAAAGCAAACATCAGGAACAAATTAAAAGAATGGCATTCAGAATTCCACCTCTGGAAAAGGATGTAAAAGCTAGTGAAGAGTGATGGGATTGCTCATTGGAAGCCCTCTTGCAGTCAGGTCATGGGAAGTCTATACATTGCTCAGTGGGCTTTATAGTCAGTTATGGCCTTCAAGTGCTTTTTGGTTATACAGTGCTTCTGAAGTGTTTCAGAAAAAAAAGAACGAGAAGAAAAGCTAAACAAAGAAATGAAAATGGAGGCTTAAAAAAAAAAGAAAGCTTTCAAACACTTAAGAAGAGAATGTACCTTCATATTGGTAAAAGATGTACATGGAAATGTCAAGAGCTCAACCCATGGCACGGGTCTTCAAAATCTTCTACAAGGAGGAATCTCTTCAGTTCTCTGAAATCTGAAGGACAGTTGCTATACTTCATGCAACCAGGTCAGTGAATGGAGAAAAGCAATCAGTGGGAACATAGGACCTTTTCATATTTGGCTAAGCTTTATAACTTATTTAAGTCATCATTGAGTTAATTGATTCACAAGTGCTATTTCAAATTGGTTTCTGTTGCCTGATTGACAGCACTATGTACCTAAATCTTGAGCACAAGCTGCTCAGGGCACAGGTGGTGAATGCTCTCTAACCACAAGTGGGGAAACTTGTTGCACAGGCAGCCTTGGCTAAAAATTTAGTTTAGATTTGGTGGAGGAACTAGGGAGTGTCACAGCTCCACTCATATGCCTTCTATATTCTTTCCCTGGCTTTTGGACTGAAACTACCAATAAGGGTGATAAGCACAAAAATATTTTCTCTTCTGTATCATGAGCATCTGCTTATTGGGAATGGTTTTGATGCCATCAAATCCTCTTTAACAAGCTATAAAAAGAACTATTATTTCATTACAAATCTTTACTTGGTAATATGATAATATCAATTTCATCCTTCGTACCCAGCTTAAATAGTGATTTAATTATTTAATTTTTTTACAACTAAGAAATACATCACTAACAAGATCTGGATATGTAATTGCATGAGGTTCCAAGACTGAACACTCTGGATGACACTTTAAACTTGAAAATAATTTCAATCATATTAGTCTCTTAAATATGGCCACTGGAGATCTGTGGAGGTGACAGTCTCTTGATTTGCATTAAGACTCTAGTCACAGAGATGGCCTTGTTTTTAACTTAGAGTCAGCTGGTTTGAAGACCTGTCAGCAGTCTGCTGTTCAGCATGGCTCTGCTCAGGCTGCCATCATAAACTGCTACAGCATCAGAAACAAGAAAGTGAAGGGTCAATCTGTTCTTCCTGCAGATGTTGCATGAGTGAGCCAAGGAGACATTCTGAGATGTGCTGAATCAGCTGAGGGGGTACATCACCCCAAGCCTGCACTAGGGTCTTACCAACACCTTGCAGACAACTATCCAAGACAATCAAGTTGGAAATGTTTGGACAAAATCAGTGTGAGCTGTTGTCTGCTATCATACAACACAGGACAAAGGTGTTGCAAGAGTATTCTGTTAGCTTCAATTTGCTGTTCACTTGAAAACTCACACCTGCAGTATGTGCAGCATGTGAGAGAGGGCTGCAGTGGATTGCTGAGACCTTGACTCTCCATAAATACACTGATCTTCTTGTGGTTATGCATGAAATGTATGAGTACAATAAAGATATATAATGGTACAATGACTGATGTATTTGCATATATGTCAACATGTGTGTCCATAGAAAGGGCTGTACTGAGTATGCCTCTGTGGAACAGAGAAATCAGATATACAGCATGAACTTTACAACAGTTTACATTATTGCTTTGAAATGCTTTTTTTTTTTTTTTTTTCCTAGAGAACTTACATTCTAAAGCCAAGGGTGGAAACAAAGTAATAACAGCATTATTGCAGCTTCTGAAAAGCACTTTCCCCTGCAACAATTTGCAGCTAAAATGATACTAAAGGGATTGAAGTAACCTTAGCATTGCTCCATAGCAACACCAATCTTCCCTCCTCCTTTCTTCCAGCCAGGCAGTGAGACTGCCTTGGGTATTGTCTCACCTATTCAATAACACAGCCAGAGAATGAAAAGAGTGAGAAAAATCCTCCAAAAGTAGAGTAGGAAAACCAGAAGAATTTCTGGGGCTGGGAAATGAGCAAAGACAGAGACTAAGATTACAATCTGCACACCTTTACTCATGACAGCCTCACAAGGGTGTGCACCACTGCCTTTTCTTTCTGAGTTGGCCAGCTGGGGAAGTTATGACCTTAAAGAAGGTTTGATGTCCAAGCCATCCTTTACATATACTGTGGACCTTTCGCAAACTCATTCCATTTCTCATTTCTGTTTCATTCAAATTATAGTTTAATATGGTAGTTATTTGCAGTGTAATGGAGTTTGGGCTGGGCAAATACATGGGTAAAAGATTATACAAAGCAGGTCAATTTGACAGAGATGATATGGCTGCAAACAAGAGGGGATCATCAAATCCTCCTCCCTGAACCCCCACAGAACATAAGGTAGCTAGAAGAAGGCAGCAATCTTCATTACTGTAATGTGAGGACAGTTGTTTTTTTTTATTTTGTCTATTCACTTTACATCCAAAACTATGTTTTTGTCTAAAGTGCTGCTTGGTTTCATTGTGCTACTGAAATGAACCCAAGATCTTGTGCAACATTTCAAATAACAAGAACAATATATTTCTCCATTACTTTACTTACTTTAAGCACATGTGTTTTGCAGTTAATGTAGTTCCTGGTGTTATGACAGAGCAATGAAAATGAAATCCATGTTTAATGCACTGAACTTTGACAACAGCAGCTGCAACTCAAAATTAAAATCCACTTCTTTGCTTTGCTCTAAGGGTCTGAACCAGCTTTGAGGAAGTGCTGCAGTGCACTGTGAATGAGGATATCTGAAATGAAAAAGGCCTGCATGACTGCCCAAAGGACAGATCAAATGACCAAAAGCAAACAGTGATCTGCTAGGCTGTTTGCTGAATACTCAGGTGAAATCAGACAAAACCCATAAGCCTTGGAAATTTCAAGACAAAAGAGAGATACTGAATTTTTATCATCTGCTGCAAGGCACTAATCACAGAGATAAAAGACTCATTTAGACTGGATGACTTGACCCAAAAGCCAGAGGAAGCATTGAAGGCAATGAGGTTTCTGCCATTGGTCTCAGTACACTTTAGATCTGGCTGGAAGACATATACACTGCAATTTTGGATTAAGTTGTTTAGTGAGGAGGGGGCTTGGTTTGTGTTTGTTTTTTTTTCCAGAGAGCAGCAGTGAACTGAGCATTAGTCATTTTTTTTGTGAGATCCGATGATGTCCTTCAGGTGTTTAATTGCATTTTAGAATGACCCAGTATATTCAGGTTTTATTCATTTGTTTTCCCCTTATGTCCTCAAGGACCTGCTTTGGATTTCTGGTCAAAGTAGGAATTGTGCAAAAGCCAGCCTGCCTCTGAAGGGGGGTTCATCAGAATGGCCTTTGCACAGTGCATGGTGGGCGACAGCCTCAGCTGCACCTGGCTAAGCAAGGTGAAATTCTTTCCAGTGCTTTTCTTTAAGTATCTGCTATAGGGACAGTGGGAGAAAAATCCAAGGGAGGAAGGGTGTGAAGACACTATGATCTTTAAAAAATAGTGAACAAGGACTGGCCGAAAGAGTTGCTGATGCATACTTGTCTGCTTCCAGGGGATGGTACCTGTGTCAGCTAGGACTCAGCACTTGAAACTGGAGTCTTCCCACTGCCTGTCCTCCACAAAAAAGGCAGTTTTTCATCATACAGGGATCCATTCATGGCAAACAGTCCCTCCTAGAGGGATAAATGGCAGATAGAGAAACAATATGGTCCTACTGAGTCTGAAAATTGACATGTAATGTTAGTCACTTAAAATAAAAGTGACAAGGTTCAAAGCTGAACTATGTTCCTATGATATAAAAGGTTACTGATTCAGTTAAATAATAAAGTCACATTACTGAATGTGCTTCTTATTATATGTTAATGGCAACAATGTAAATATGTTGCAGATCTTTGTGCACCATCCACCATTCATTTTCAATAAGGAATAGAAGTCGCAGGAGTCAATAGGTCTGACTCTGCAAGCTTTCTTTCTTTTTTCAGCTAACTTTCCATGTATTGAAATGCTCTGAATACAGACTGGGTTGCTTTGTTCGGTATTTATTATTGTTCCACCTGCATAAAAATGGGAACAGCTACGGCTTTGATAAATAGGTTCAAAGGCAGTCAAAATTCATTGTGCTTCTTCTAAATGCTTTTGTGTCCTCTACTGGAGTTCTTTTTGATTAAGTCTTCCAGCAAGACTTCTCTTGAAATCAAGATACATATATTTCTTACTTTCATAGAACATCAGTGCCAACAGTTTCATTGATCCAGATTGTCCTATGTCCAATTTTTTGGACAGCCAAAGTCTTTTTCTCTTTTCCATGTTGAAAGATGCAGTACTCCTTCTTAAGTCAGTGAGACCATGTACATGATAACTGATAGAAAATTAAAAATAAAGGTGTCAGAATCTGGCAATAGAACTTCATTAGCTTTCCAAAGCATACCAAGGAACATTCATTATCACAGTATGAAGTATCATAAATAATTAGTATTAAATCCACAAACACCAAGTGGATGATCAGTATGACTTCATATTGTGTTCAGCTTGCCTGTTTATTTCATTACTGTGCTCATTTGCATGCTTAACATTTTGCCAGTTCTGCTATTCATACTAGTTCTCCCAGTATTTATGTGAAGGGAAAAACATGCTCCTAGAATGGTCCTGCTATCTCCCTAAATCATGATATCAACTAACTATAAATAATATAGCACAGTATACATTAATGGCACAATCTTGATTTAACATCCTCAAGCCACTGAACCAAGACTATCTCTGTTGTGTTTTTCAAGTTTGTTTAGGAAGATAGAATGATATTGTAAATTGCAGTTGCAAAATAAGGCAATATTAAGAATGGGGTTGATGAAAACCTTCCTGAAATGAAAGAAGCCGAGTTTAAAGGTATATATTATGTGTCTAAAATACTTCTGCAAGAATTCATGTTTGTTCTGTTCCCTCTTCCTTTTATACATGTACTGAATGAGGACTCTCTTCTCCCAAGAGGAGAACAGAGTGCGCAGGAAGAGAGCATTGAAATGCTTAAATTACACACACACACACACACACAGAGTTTTTACGTAAAGATGCATTTAAATTTAGTTCCAAGATCATCCTTGTCAGCAGACCATGATGTAACTCACTGAATAATGAAAAAGGGGCAGCATTAGTTTAAAGTGATTGTTGTGTTTGTTCCATTATTAAGTTTTGATGCCTGGTGCTACAGGGCAAAGCAACATGACACAGCTAAGCGGTGAAATGAGTACTATGAAAATTTAAATGGAGAAACACACCATGAAGCTGGAAACAGCAGAACATGAACTGTCTAAGGCACCCAAAAAGCAAACAAATGAACAAAATAATCCACTCATCCTATTATTTCTACTTTCTTTTTTTCCTCTACCAATCTCATCAAATGAACAAAATAATCCACTCATCCTGTTATTTCTACTTCCTTTTTTTTCCTCTACCAATCTCAAAAACCACTGCCTGAAAGACACTTCCTGCTTTCACCTTTGCTTCACATTTAATATAGACATCTCTCTTGGATTATCCTATTTATTAAAACTTGTTGGTGAATGCATCATTACTGACAGTTAGCTAACTGGAGTCCCTTGATATAACCACAGGACAGGAAAAGAGAGCTGCAACCCAGGTGAGGCAAGACAGGTGTTCAAGGTACAAAAATGACTTGCTAACTCTTCCACCCAACATGGCATTGTTGAGCATGTCATAAATGGCTCATCTGTGTTTCACTGCAGCCAAGCCATTTGAGTAAGTGGCTAAGAGCTGTGCATCTTGCTGTGCTATTTCCTAAGTTATCCATGAGTAGAATAGTAACATGTTCACCTTGCTTGTGATTATTAGCAGAATAGACAGAAAGTTTTCCATTTTAATTACTTTTTCCAAAAAAATAAAGACGTAAATTCACCCAACAGAAATGGGAAATATCAATTCTAATAAAATTCCTGATACAAGAGAGAGAAGAACAGAGAAAGAAAGCATTTAAAAAGCATTGAAAGATTCCAACTAATTTTCCATTACAGAATTGCTCATTGTTTTGAAATGGTACAAAACGAGAATAGAATGTTACAAAATTATCACAGCAGCATAATTCAATTTACAAGGATTAATTTTTTTTTGCAAGTTTTTTTTTTTTAACCTCCCTAACATTTATGTATGGGGAAGAAATGCACACAGTCTAAAATATTTTCAGAGGCTCCATTTGGTTCCATAGTTGAGCAACTGGCAAGAGGCTGCCTGGTTATATTTCCTGAGAAAACACTGAAGTGGCGACTCCCACAGCAGATCCCAACTGATCCCAAGCTTTTGCTAGACTATCTAAAAGACAAGGATACTAACAGCATGTACTGAATCGAAGGGAAGTGAGACACATCCATACTTCTGCCATTGTGCACCATCATCCAGCTGAGGGTAGTTTGGAGCTATCCCTCCTACAACAAAATTCTGCTAGAGTTGCATATGAAAGGCTGCAGCCTCCCACCCCAGAAGAAGCAGGTAGATGACAGCAAGAAATGTGGGGAAGGAGCTGCCTGTGCCACTGCACCCAGACCTCTCCTGAGTGCTGCTCCCTGGGTTTGGACCACCCAGCCCTAGTCTGTCTGGGTGAGCATCATGAGCCTTGCAACTGACTGGGGACTGCAGCACCTCATGCTTAGAGTGGGAAATGATGGTTACACCCCCCAAAGCCGAAGCAGGTAGATGACAGCAAGAAATGTGGGGAAGGAGCTGCCTGTGCCACTGCACCCAGACCTCTCCTGAGTGCTGCTCCCTGGGTTTGGACCACCCAGCCCTAGTCTGTCTGGGTGAGCATCATGAGCCTTGCAACTGACTGGGGACTGCAGCACCTCATGCTTAGAGTGGGAAATGATGGTTACACCCCCCAAAGCCAGGTGCTTTCTGGGGACTGCAGCACCTCATGCTTAGACTGGGAAATGGTGGTTACACCCCCCAAAGCTAGGTGCTTTGAAGCAGACAGAAGTAGTCCTCATGGAGTTTCTGAGTCAGCTAATATAATTCACCAGATTCCACAGGAAACTAGCTAACAGGGTTTTGTGTCAGAGGGAGACTACAGGGAGCTTGGTAGTCATCTACAGAAATTCATGGGAGAGATTTTGTTCCTGTTCAGTAGTTCATTTTCAGAAGATTATTTAGCCACTTGTTTTACTCAATTTAAAACTGTCAGCTTGTTTTTCATAACAGAAAATAGATTACAGAGCCTGAGAAGCTGTCTTTTTGTTCTTCACAATGGCTTCAAGCAGGTCCCCAATACTCAACCGGCCTGGGCAGCTTTCCTCAGCTCCCTGTCTACTGTCTCCTTGGGGAGAAATCAAATCAAAACTTACTGCAAGATTAAAGACACTGGAGATCAGAGCAAGCTGCAAGGAACCACTGTGCATTAGATTAATGCTCAGACCGATGCTGCTTTGAATTCCACTCCAGTTTTGCAGATTATCAGGGAACAATAGTAAAGTTAAAACAAGCCCCTTTCTTCTTAGAAGCTATCATGCTTGGCTGGAACTTATTCTGTCACTGTCTGCACTAATCACTCACTTCACGGTTTGCCTGGCACCCTCTAGGACAACCCCTACTCATAGTCCTTCCTTACTCTCTCATTTCAACTTCTTCCCAACTTCTTAGACTGGTAGTAGAGAGCTTAGAGGGACAGCTCACTAGATGCAGAGCAGGAGCCTAGGTAGCATAAGGCTAAATCCAAGTGCAATGCAAGATTTATTTTGTGAACTTGGTAGCTTGCCATTCTACTTTGTTTCTCAAGGTAGGCTTATTTCTGGCTTTGCATCAACAAAGGCAACAACCTTCAGCTCTTCTTCCATTTTTCCTCTTTCTGTTGTACAATGAAGAAAAACTGACTCAAGGTTAGTGGTAAGAGAGAGCATAGTCTTTAACTATTGCAGTTCTCATACAGCATTTTGATAACTCCTTTGCTGACAGAGCCAGTAGAAAGGAGAATGAGAGAGAGGGGAGGACATTCTCTTCTTGCTCCTTTTCTTATTCACTACTTTGAAAATTTTGAATATTTTCATATAACTACAGAGCTAAAAAAAATGAGAAGTAAAATGCCCCTTGAAAATTCAATATTAGAAGTATGATGACAAGACACAAATGTAGCAGCTTGAAAAGGTTTCCTGAACAGGGAACATAGGGCTGTTGTATAGTTCCTGCACAGAAGAATGAAGATAGCAAAAGGAGCAGGCTGTGGGGAGACAGAGCAGCAGATAGACTGAGATTCTTTTAATTGAAAATTGAATCAAGCCTCATTCATTATATATTTTTTATGAAACTGTGGAATTAAAAAGAAACAGTTTCAACAAAACATGAGGCTTCCAGCTTGCTCAAGAATATCACAAAAGCCCTTATTCAGTTTCCCTTGAAGCCAAGAGAAACATGTCTTTTCTGGTTCAATTTTCAGCCCTTTGAAGCAGAAACTCACTCTTTTATGTGTCCCTGCAGTGCCCAGTGTAATGGGTCTCCTCTCTCAGCAGGGGCTTCTAAGTGCTATTGTAATAAAATTAATTAATCATAATTTTTAATGAACTCCTTAATATTTTCTGTATCATCCTTTACTAAAAAATGTATGCAGGTTGAAAAGACATGAAAGTTTAATTTAGAATACAGTAAAGAGAAATTTTTTCTATAACAAAATCTAACTCAAAAGGTGGCAAAAATGCTCTTCATACTAAGCAGACATAGAAAGAGTATCAACAGTGTAACAAAACAGAAATCTGGACTTTGCATCTATTTGTGGCCTAAAAATTAAGTGTAAG
>NW_008650892.1:121967-134634 GCF_000695815.1 Acanthisitta chloris | reverse complement strand
GGATGCTATTTATGACTTTAAGAAGTGAGAGATGTACTGTTATCTAGCTCCATCTGCATGGAAATGAAGGGTCACTCAGAAACAGTTGTGTAAATCTTCCTGATGTGAATTCTCCCCACTCTTTTGCAAAACAGCACTTAATATTGATTTCTGCACTAGTATCATAAAACCCCTGTGATAGCTGTTGAAATGAAAGGGCCAACTCACATTTTTACTGACACTGGATCAGGTTGCCAATGTGGGTGGATGTGGCTGCATCAGTTTGCACTTCAATAAATGTTTCTAAGGGTTTTTTTTCTCAGCAGGAGCAGAAATGAAAAATAAGATTTGATCGTACATGTTGGCAGACTGGGAGAAGTGCCAATGTGTCATAACCCCAAGTACCAGCCCAGGTCTTTTACTCTGGAAAGTACAATTACCCTAAATTGGTTCAGAGCCTGGCAAACATATCAGAGGCACACATGTACATCTCTGTAAATATGCATATACAGTACACAGAAATGATCCTGGTTAAAAGAAGTTAAAACCCTTAACGTGAACTATCCTTTTCCCTTGGCAAGGGCAGATTTCAATCTAAGGTAGTTTCTCTGGGCTTTCCTCCAAGTCAGTGAAGAACACAAATATCACAGAAGGGGCTCATCTCCCTCTGTGGGAAATACATGAGGCTTGGGCCCTTCCCATCTCTCTCCATTAGCTGGCTGCAGTCCATCCTAGGTGGCTAAATGAGATTTACACAATTTACACTTGGTTGGATTAAATGCTTCATATTCAGATGCCTAATGTGATTTGAATTGAATCTTGTATAAGTCCATATCAAAGAACTACAAATATTTCTCAATAAGTTCATTTTATACAGAGACAACTGTCAATTTTAAAGTCTCTTTTCTGTGGTAATCTGCAACCAGAAGGAAGTATTGGGCCCACTGAACAATGCAAAAATTTGCCTTTGGTAATTCAGAGCTATAAAACACAATAAAAGTTATAGTATAGAAACAGATAAGCTCTTACCCCAGAATTTAATCTTCTGTATCTATGGCATTAAACAAAGCCTATCATAGAATCACAGAATAGCAGACTGAAAGGGACCTCAAGGATCATCTGGTCCAATCTTTCTTGGCAAAAGCAGGGTATAGACAATATATTGCCAGGGGAGGTGGTGGATTCACCATCCCTGCAGGTTTTCAAGATGAGACTAGGTGTGGCACTTAGTGTAATGGTCTAGTAATGATGGTAGGGTTGGACTCGACGATCTCTGAGGTCTCTTCCAACCAGGTTGATTCTATGATTCTAAGATGGTCCAGCACCCTGTCCAGCCAAAACTTTAAAAGGTCCAACACTGGGGAATCAACCATTTCACTGGGGAGATTATTCCAATGGCAGATTCTCATTGTGGCAAACTTCTCTTTGGACCACAATCAGAATCTAACTTGTGCCCGTTACTCCTCCTCTATAATTGCCTTACTTCAATCCTTCTCTCCCAGGACTAAAACTAATGCTCCAAACCTCAAAGTGTCTTAAAATAGCAGCTTTTTCCTAATCGTGTCATGCCACAAATTTATTCTCTTAGCTTCAACACATAAGGAGCTTTGGTACCTACTACATACAGGCACTGTATTTATAGGCAGCCTGCAAGTCTGCATAGATATTGCCACTACCTTATAGTAGAAACCACTTTAAAATGTAGTTGCTTTTTTCCTATTAATGTTAAGTACCATTGAGAAATTAAATGCAAGACATAATTTGGGTATACAGTTGCATGCCATTCCTATGCCACAGATAAACCAATAGATTTTAAACAAGGAGATACCACTGGATCAGCTAATGGTCTGACCTAATTTAACCCAGCTAAATATTCAGAGTCCAGTACCTCATATTTAGCTCAGCAGTGTCAGCCCCAAAGTATCCAGTTCTTGATTTGACTATTTTAACAGAAATTTATATTCTTATAGTTGCCTGTGCCTCTCACAGACTTTAAAAACACAAACCACAAGGTGCAACAAAGCACAGGTGTGGGTTCTTAACCATGAATATTTATTTGCATGAGCACATTAGTTTACTTCTACTGTGTTCACACTTGTTCACCCTTTCGATGTAAGTGAATTAAATGCATCGTGAAGTGAAAGAAAAAAGGTTTTTGAACTTAGACCTGAACTTACCAGAAGGATCATTCTGAGAAGTTTAGCAGGACAGACAACAGACAGTTACCTGGTCTGCTTGATTTTCACAAGAGAAATAAACCCTAAGCCAAGAGTTATTCATGGAAATTACTCAACCGATAGTTAGAATAACTGCATTACATTCAGGATAATTTCAAACTTATTATACATGACTGGCAACAAAAAGAAGATAAATTATATATTGGATTTTGAAAAGTTTTTCCTGACAAGAATAATTTTTTTCCTTTAAGATAAAATGTGTGCCATGATTTCATTTAAAATCCTGGTCTTGGGCAATGTCTGATTCAATGAATAAGCTTAGCAGGTGATCAGCAAGCTCTCATTGAAACTGAATGCAACAGCCTGCTCAAAACCACAATTCAGATGAAAGCCCAGCAGCCCTAGCCATGTAGGCCAGCAAACAACAGTGATTATATTTATTATTTAAGGGAAGGGATAGCAAAGTGATAAGCAGATCTTGCAGCAGATATCTGCAGCCTTATGGGAGGAAGCAAAGTGTCCTACAACCCTCTGGCACTGAGTATTTCTACTTCAGCAAATGTGCTGCTTTGTCTCACCAAGGTGTGTGAGCAGTCTGGAAAAAGTCTGCTGGGGGAACAATCACTGCAAGTCATCTTGTTTTTCTGGTACTTTAAATATTTTATTTTAATCCCTAACTAGAATATATATGTGATGAGCAAGATAAAGCAAACTCTTTAACAACAGGTCTCTCTTTTCTGGGCAAGCAAACCCTGACTTACAACACATGGGAGAAGACAGTCAGCACTTCCCAAGATGACCCTTCTTTAAAATAACATCTTTTTTTTACATAATTTGTATTCTGATTTCCATCTAAACCAAGACTTGCAATGTCTATTTACAGGAGTCTGTTCCTGTCCATTCAGTGATAATTTTTGGTACTCTTTGGGCAATTCAAATTCAAATGCAACAAAGGTAATGTTTAAATATATCTAGTCCCTAGAAACATTAGTTAGCAACTGAGTCAAATAGAGATTATCACTTACTTTCTGGAGGAAAGTCAATTACAACTCATTGAAGATTTGTCCTGAAAAAGTTGGGAGTAGGCAGGAATGTTATGCATAGTATTCACCCAGCAGCCAATGTGCACATTAGCTAAAAGAAGCAAAGGGAGAAGACATATAAGGATTAGAAGAGCATCAGGTATGAGCTCTTAGGAAACCATCTTCCACTAGATTTATTTGCAAGTTTCTTGTACAAGTCTTCCTATAAATTTTTTTTGAACCATTTTTAAGTGTTATACCATTTTTTCCCCTACTTCTGGTCTCCTGTTTGCAAAATTGTCCACTAAATACACTTTTGCAGCAGTGTAACTCTGTTTTCTTATGACTTGTTCCAGTCATATAACAACCTTCAGTTTTCAGCAATGAAAACATGGAAACTTCACCAGGTGAAGTTTGATGGAAGGAGGAAGAAAGAGAAGCACTGGCAAGGAAAAAAAAGTGGGTCAGAAGCTGATTCTGATTTGGGAGCAGTGAAGAGCAGGAGTACTCCCATGTTCCAGCCCTTGTGATGGACTGATAGCTTTGCCATCCATTGCCCAGGCTTGATGGGATTTTAGGTGGTTTTCAACACTTTTCTGTAACCTCATGGTTAGTTTTCCAGTTGTTCCTTTAATCATTTACCTATTTTACCTCCGAAGAGGGACACATTTCATTAGAGAATGAAATGAAATTCCTGAATCCTCTCTTTTTGCTTTAACTTTATCAACACTTTGACTTCACTTTGAGCTGTTGCCCAGTCAGAATGAGAGGGAAGCAAAGGCCCATGATCTGAATGCAAGCTTGTCTTATTTCACCATTTTTAAAATAACTTTATTTTGATTTTTGTAATTCTCACATTTCCTCAATTTATTTAAGATGACAGCAAGCTCTTGCCTTGTGTGCTACACAGCTAAAACTATTTTGAGAAGCAGTAGACTCAAGGAATAAAAAATAACATCTATAAACCTTGCCCAGTTCATTTACTTGATCTGTCTTGCCTTGTGTGCTACACAGCTAAAACTATTTTGAGAAGCAATAGACTCAAGGAATAAGAAATAACATCTATAAACCTTGTCCAGTTAATTTACTTCATCTATGTAATACTTCAAAACACCTCTTCTTACAGACCTACTGGAGTCTTCAGTCCCCTGCAACATTGTACACTTGCTATCTCTTTTTTCGATGGGAAAACCAACACGATCACCCTAGCAGCACTTTTTTTTTCCCCCTTGAGATGTGTATCCTTATAGATTGTATGCTGTGATCCTCTTGATTCAAAAGTTTCCTGAGTAAATGCTATTGAATCTGGCAGCTACAATGCTACTCCCCAGTCATAGACATTTTCTATACAGATCATGGCCCTCTTCTCACCTCTTGCACAAAAGCTTGCTGAGAATGAATATGTGGAAGGTCCATGACATCACCCCTAGTGTGTACTGTGTTGTCTTTGCTGCATCCCATGGAAGGCTGCAGAAACAACACTGATAAAGAACAGAGAGAAAGTGGCAATGCAAAAATACAACTTATGTGAGAGAAAGAATGTGTTATTGCAGGAAGGCAATAGCTTTGTGTGATGTACTCTACAGTCAGAAAAGCAATTCCTGGCTTTCTGACCCACCTAGCAGAGACTCTGCAGAGGAAGGGAGGGAGCAGAGGAACCTCATTGTATCTGGTCTCAGAGCATTAGCATACTGGTGTGGAGAAGCTGAGATTTAGGCCTGCAGGGGTCTACAGAGTCCAAATGTAGACTTCTGTAAGTCTCAGAAGAAAAATCCCTCAGAACCAGAAGACGTGTATCTCTTGAATTACTGAACAGAAAATAAATCAGAAAGCCAAATGGTTCCATTGCAGTTCAGCATGCCTAAACTAACTTGCTTGTATCATTATTTTCATTCAAATAAGCCTTCCCTCAAAAGATAAAGCACAGTGCTAGAGAAAAAATCATTGGTCCTGCAGCTATAATCAGGGAATGAATGAGACATGACAGTGCTCTTGTAGAAGTTCAGACAGCCTGAGCTTGCCTCAGTCATCTTTTCCTGCAGTGGCAACATCCTGTGAGATGTAGTTTTGTGTCATTTCTGCCATTGTCATTTCAGATGTTGTAAAATCCCAGAAGCAAGAGATGAGACCATGGTAAGAGGGGAGGAAATAGAAAAGAAAATACCATCTGACAACATATACCCAGTCCCTTGTGCCATTGCAAGGTTTGCATGACTTGCTAGAATAGCCACCAATCTGATCAGAATGTGCCTACAGCTGGCATGGCAAACATGCCAAGCCTTGGAAACCACCTCTTGGGTTGTTACTATAACCTACATAACAGAGGTGTCTGGCACAATTTGGTCAGTGGATTTGGGTTTTCCTTTCACATAGCATCCTTCCTTCTTTCTGAGTAAAACACTGAAGTCTGAGACTAATGTATTTCAGCTAATCAATTATAGCAAACTGGATAAGAAAAAGGCAGTTTTAGCACAATTAGCAGCATTTACACAAGCACTTTTCTACAGGTTTCTCAAGAGCTGATTCTCTGGAGCCTCCCAGTAGGGCTGAGCTGACATCACAAGCTTCCCTCTTAAAGTGTGTGAAATTATCTGGGCACATGTTTTTGTGCATGTTGATAGTAAAAGAGTTGTCTGAAGTCTGTCCTACTGTCAGGTTAATCAGGTTCAAAGATAAGTTGACAGGCAGATGAATGGACATTTAGCATAACTAGAGATGGCAGATTTCTTTAGCAAATCATCATAAAACTAGTTAATAAAAGATATAAAACATTTCTTTCTAAATTATATCTGTCACTTGAATACTTAGAGCTAACTTGCTAAATTGTCATGACTTGCATATACAGTTATCTCTGCTGCTTTGAGACTGAGGAACCTTTTAATGAAAATTCTTCTCATTATCAGACTGATTCCTCAGCATTTGATGGCTGCCCCTTCTAGCTAATTAGATGGTCAAAATTATTCCAATTCATCTGTGTTTTATCAACCAAACAAATTTCATTAGAAAACTATACACTTCCAAGATGTTTCAATACACATAAAATTGGATTTGTGATGGGAATATGTATGATTATTGGCAAAATTCCATTTTTTCCTACCCTCCCTTCCTTGGTGAACTTGGTGTACTTCAATCCCTGGATCCCAGAGCAGTCAGATGTTGAGATATGGGAAGCAGCATTTCTGGGGGATACTGCAGAACCAAGAAAGAGGTTCTAGACATTCTCTAGTGACAAAACTGCTCAGGGGAAGCCAATCTGGGGCCTCCTGGGGCTCATCAGTGAAACTACAGTTTTTATTTATTGTGGCCCTGCAAGAGACTCTCACATATGCACCGTCTGTCTTTTAGATATAATAAATTTGTGAACAAATTGAAGACAGACATACCAGAGCAAAATGCTTAAAATAACTGTATGGATCCTAAGCTTTGGAAAAGTGACTCTGGATTTAGGTAGCCTTCAGACTCAAGTTCCTGTTTCTCAAAAGGTACCTAATCCCAGGTTTTAAGATTTCAGATTGGTTTTAGGTAGTTTTCAGGTCCTCAAAGTATTGAGCATCTGCTGTGTCAAAGACAAAATCCTCAGGAGTCTCTGGTGTCAGAAATCCATAGTGGAAGTAACCAGAAATCTCTTGCCACTCTGTGGTGGCAGTTTGTTCTGCTTTGTGGTTCCAGCAATTAGAGAATTAAAAGTGGCTCATTGTTTCTGGAGTGATTAAGAAGAACAATTAGAGAATTAAAAGTGGCTCATTGTTCCTGGAGTGATTAAGGAGAACCAGTATGAATTCTCAACACCCTCAGATAAAACTATTGGGTGATTCAATTCTGGGGATTTTTATGTCATGCTCCCCTAGGAAAGGAGAGATCAGCTTATGGGGAAAATCAGAAAGATTTTAGTGAGTAGATATTGGAGCTATTCTGGGATTTGATGTCTTAATTAGGAGGTAACAGTGGTTACCAGAATGAATGCACTACAGAAATAACAAATTGATCACTCTGCATACCACAGACAGAATGAAAACAAAGGACCACATTATGGTAACTCAGAAGTGTTAACAAAATTTTTGTTCTCTTGCTTTCAGACTAATAGTACCTAGTATACTTTATTACAAGAACATAATCTGCTCCATATTATAAGGTGCTTTCTATTTTTTCCAAGATGTTTTTGGGTGCAAAACTGAAAAAGAATTCCAGGCAGAGGACTCTTCCAGCACTTACCAATATAAAAAGTGGTTCTAGTCTTGCATTAAACATGTTACACTGGTCAGTGTAAATAGCAACAATTTGTAAACAAGGTAATTTCAAAAGCATGAGATCACAGTACTAAAACATCACTGTATTCTGAGTCCTTTAGTTCTTTAGTTTATTCACTGCTGAAAAATTAGAGTTGGTTTTCACATTCTTCCTTTTAGCAAGCCAAAAACTTGCTTGAAAATAAAAACAATAATACAAAACTAAAGAAAGCCAAACTGAGGTTCTGGATGAATTCTGGACTTTCAGAGAAATACCAGGTATAGAAAACTCACAAGAAAATTACAGGACATGCCAGCATTGCACATTTACACTATCTGGTAATAAAAAGAAAAGTGGAATTAAGCTTTGAGTTTTATTTCAATAGAAATAAAGTAAGAATTACCTATTATTTGTGAATGATTTCTGCCTGTCTGCACTATGTTTGTCCAAAATTACATCACTTTCTTAAATATTTTTATGCTGTTACAGTTGCTGTTTACAGCTGTAGTAGTTATTGCTACAGTATGTTGAAAGGCATAAAGGGAAAATTTGTTGATATATTTTACATCCATCATTGAACACCATTGGATTGTCTGTATTTCTCTACAAAACCAGCAGAAGTACAAATAAAATACAGTTTAGTGGTGCTCAGTGTGATCATTAAAGATCTCAGAGATTGGCAGCATAAATGCATTTGAGTCACTTGAAAAGAGAAACTTTTCTTTTGAATTCAAAGCGTTTTATACATCACAAAATTTTGAATATGACAATTTTTAACAGGTTTCAGCTGTTCAATAGTTCTGTTTGTTGCTATTTAACCAGTAGAGAATGGAAAAGAATGAAATATGGTTTAATTAGCACTGTCAAAAAGGTACCAAATTTAACTTAGCAAGAGAGAGAAAGTTAACAAATCCTAACCTTTTGTCTCTCTGTATGATCAGCACTCACATACCAAAGTTATTTGGCCTGTTAAGAGATGCTTTAAACCAAATGGCCTGACCTCCTTTATTGTAGCTTATTGTCTTGGACACCACAGGATGACATAACAGCAGCAATGTGGTTTAATTAGGGCAGAACTTGATTAACTTTGCACATTGGGGATCTCTTTCAGAATTCATTCATCTAGTGCAGCGTTTGCTCATTTGTACCATCTGGTGGAAGGCTGCCCACAGCCCTGCTGCCCTCCTAGCACTTAACCCAGCCTGGCCTGACCACAGGAACTGGCTGCCCTAAACCCACACAGGAGCTGAGGGGATGGAGACTCTGGACCTGTGCTCTAGCAGTCAGGGAAAGCCTGACACCCTTGCAGCTGCTGCATTACAAGACACCTATCTAATATTGTTTTAAAGCCCTGCTTGTCAAGAAATCAAATTCTTGATGGACAGCTGGCTTGAAAGGATAAATATTCAGCTAAGGAAATATGAACATGACCAGATCTATATTACTTACCATCACCCTATGAGAATGAGATGAGAAGCAAACACAGTGAGCAATCCTCTTTAGGAGTACTATAAACTATCTTCACAGATTAGACTAGTGACATCATTTCCAAAAACACCAAGAGTAATATCATCTAGTTAAAGATAAAAATGTGTGTGCTTTTGTTTTGCTAGTAGAAGATACAATATCACTTTCTCTTGTAAAATCAGGTCAGATATGAGGGTGTTTCCCAATGAAGGGAGAGGGAATGTTTGCATCTCATTGAAGCATTCCATTTTCATTTTCCTTCTAATGTTGCCTCTTCCTTTCCCTGTTATAAATATTTCATTTTTATCCCATTTTAGGTGATATTTGAAATGTTGTGTTTTGCAAATGCTAAACTGTAATGTGTGCTCTTGCAGGAATGGTGCCTTTTTCCTTGATGAAATGCTGCAGTCATGATATATTTCATGTAATCAGAAGACATTTTCCATCAAAGTACCTCAGAAGAGTAATGTTCTGTATGTTCAAATCATCCTTTTATTTAACTGTTCCAATATGACTACAAAAGATTTGCATTCTGTCTCATCCAGTCCCACATTGGCATGGTAACAACTGCAAATGTAATAATGATCATCCTCCTGTGATCACAGGGCTCTGCCAAAGCTATGGTTTTGAAATGACCATATGCATTCCAAATCAGCAAGTTTGCAAAAGACATAATAGCAACTGGTATGGGGTTTCAAAATGTGCTTAGCTGCCTCGGCATGTTGGCAAAAAGAACATGAGCACTGCAAAATAAAATCCTGCTAACATGCTCTGATGTGCTTCATTCAGAAAGTTCACTTTACTCTTCTACATCCTCCTGTTCTGACACAGACATTCATCTCATGCATTGCTCACACTCCTCCTCTCATGACATTTTCTCTCTTTTCCCTGTGAAGACATTTTTCCACACTCAGTGGTGTTTTCTACATTAGAAATGTCCCATGCATTTCCTATTAGACTGAATGCTGCTCTTTGCAGGCAACAACCACCCACAATCCACGTAGAGTGCAGAAAGCATCACTGCCTCCTAACATCCCTGATACCTAAATACTTTGTGTACTGAGAGCCACCTGAATATACCCACACCCATGTGAGTCAGGTTAGGTTTTGTGTTAGAAAAGGCTTTCATTCCTTTGCATTCTTTTTCATACTTTCATATATGTGTAGATTTTCCTTTACAGTAATTTCTGTGGAATTTTAAAAGAAACTTCAGAATTTTCTACAGAAAATGCTCTATGCAACTACTCAACCTAAAAAGGGTTGTATTTCTCCCTTGTTTTTCTTCAGTCAAGAAAGACATGCTGGAATGCTACATACAATTTAGCCTGAGCAAAATATAGCATGTACTATGAGGTGAGCATGGATTTGTTTTACTTTGACCATCTATTACCTCAATGAACATATCTGGAGAAGGTATAAAAGTAAATCAAGTTGTGGAAATTATCCTTGAATTATGTTGAGAGAGAAGAGAATTCACAGCACTGTCAGCTGGGAACATGTAAAAACCTGAGTTATTATGCTCACCTTCCCTATTAAACCAATGCATTAGAAAGGTCTGGCTTCTTATAAGTCATTTCATAAATACATTATTATCTATCAACAGGCAAAAAAACCCCAATGACTATCCACATTATCTACACTTCAGCTGGATTCTGAAGAGCAGCATGAATGGAGAATGGATAAGCTGACAGACATAATACATCAAAAGAATTAAAAGCAGCACCTGGTTGTAAATGTGTATTTTATAGCTACTTTCTGATCTGCTCCAGACAGTGCTACTGCTTGAATTCACAGAGTAAGAAAAATCCAGATTTTGCAACCAAGCTTGTGATGGGAATGTGATTGCTTTTATGGTCCATATCTGCCTCCTGTTACCTGTCAGCTATGTCACTGCATGGGTTTGTGCACTTCCTTCAGAACACCTACCAAAATAACCTACAAATAACTTCATTTTTTTGCCAGGGAATAACAAAAATATCCACTTAGCCATAGCATGGCTTGTCACTAAAACCATTAAGGCATTGGGTTCTTACACTGTATCTCAGCTGGATACAATTTGAAACACTGAGTTTTCCAGCTTTGTACCTTATTTAATATATATGTTCACAGACACACAGTTAAACTCAGGCTTAATGTAATTTGACTAGAAAATCCATTTAAATTGCTCACAGAATAAAAGATTATTTCAGAACAAGGTGTCTAGACAGCACTTCTATTTAATTTCTGGTGAGATCATTCTAAGTCTTCTTCCAGCACTCATCTAGGGGATTTTCACCACAAGATTTTGCTGCATTAAAAGCAATGCCTACATTGGGGTTTTATTCTTATTCTCAATGACAGAGACCAGTGTTGCTTCACTAATCTGAGCTCTGCCATGTGCTGCTGCTTACACTGCTGGGGATGAAAGGTGGGAGAGTGGCACAGCAGCAAGGAGCAGCTCTGTGTGTTTGTGTGGTGCAGCCACTGCAAACCCATGGCTGGCTGGTCTCAGGGTAACCAGCAGAGAGAGCAAAGTTATGCAACTGAAGCATTTCATGCTATTGCTGACAAACACCAGGATCATTTTTAACATGCAAGGAGGCCTCACACGTGTTGTCCTTTCAAGGGAATAATCGGCACGTAAAGCAGCTCAGCATCAAGTGCTGTGAATTGGTCACTGTCACAGCTGCCAGTAAATGCCTGCCAGTGGTATGGTCACTAGAAAGCTATGAGGCTCTTACTTCATGTTCCTAATCAGTGAGTAAACTAATAAACAGAGGAGCATTCTACCCAGACTCACTCTCCCAAGATCTCCATTACCCCAAGCATGATGCATGTGTCTACTTGGAAACCAGTGCACTATGCCATGTGCACAGAAATCCCATCCAGGCTGCAATTGCATACCCAGGTCCCAGGTACCTGCATACAGGTTTTATTCTTGCAGGGCACTTCTAGTAACTGAATTCAAGCAGGACAATTCATTGATGTATATGCACAAGTGCATTTTCCAAATGAAACTGAAGAATACAGCATCAATAAGGGATCAAAGAAAGTTTTTTCCTTCAATTTATGAATCTGTCAAGACATGTCACAGAGGAATTGTGAGTATTGTTTTAGTGATCATTTGGGGGTACTATAATTACAATACAAAACCATCTGCTTCTTGAGGAATGCTTAATTACTCTGTGTCGAAATGAGATTAAACTTGAATTTACTTCCATCCCAGTCTAACTTTAGTATGAATTGACATATGAAATCCAGATCATTAAAGAGAAGCATTAACCAATCTTATAATAGGTTTCTCTACTTGTACTCTTTTAAATGAGTTGCTGTTTCCTAGAAATTATCATAGAGTAGTGTCTTCTAAATCACAGTGTTCCTCTGTGCTTAGTTTCTCACCAAATCATCTCCTGTGGGGAGTGAGCCTTGCACTAAGCCAGCTCCAGGAACCAGCAGCACTGCTGGCATTTCACTGACAGGATGGTAAAGCTGTGTTTCACTGCTGAGCTGGATGCTTGTGCATTTTTTTAATGAAAATTCTTATGAAAAGCTAAATTTTGAAAGCAAACCTGTTCATTTAGCCTCAAGTTGCCTAAAATTTGTTCATGGTTAGACATGGTAAACCATGCCTTTTGACACTCTTCCTGACAACCTTCCTGCAGATTCAAAGTTCTATATCTGTCAACGAGAAATTAGTTTTAGTGAATCTTCCCACACCCACAGCTGATGACTCTCAATATCTTGCAAAATTTTATACTGAAATGGGTTACTACAACATAAAAATTACTGTGAGAGGAGAATAAGAAATTAAGTTCC
>NW_008650892.1:87813-121941 GCF_000695815.1 Acanthisitta chloris | reverse complement strand
TTTTGTCTCCAGTCTCCTTTTCTTTAGCTGCTTCACATTTAATTTCTCCTTCCATGAGTACAAATAACAATTATTTAGCTATTTCTTTGCTGTTTCTATGCACAGTTAATTGGTTTCAGGAAGAGAAGAGCACTGAACAGTTAAGAAAGGTTTTCTTACTTTTAAATAGCATCTCTGGAAAAAGTTTCTGTTTGCCTTAATGGGGATGGGGATCTGAGCACCACTGAATGCAATCATTTCTCACCTCTCAGACAAATTGGAATCATGACCTGACAAACTCTTCATGCTGCTTTCAGTGTTCAGGGTGCTTAGGGTGACAAATTCAACCCAACCTTCAGCAGTCTTATCTTTAAAGAAAGTATGTGACAAGTACGCATTTTAAATATGGAGTTTGACCTTGCAAATCACTCCCAGTGCAATGCACAGGACAGAAATTAACTGCAATTCTTGCTTTTTCTTTTAAAAGAGAATTATGCTTTCAAAAGATGCCAAATTCACAGCAGTAGCAAGTGATAACCTCTGTTTATCCACACCTAAGAATTTGCATAGCTAGCGGTATATTTTTCATTAAAATATTTCATTACAGTCCCTTAGCTTTGACCTGCAAGAAACAGTTCTGAAAGTGAAAGAGTAGTTTTATCTTCACTTCTGTTCTTTGCAAAAATGGCCTAACAGGAAGGTGCAGAAAGGATGCTAACTGTGGGAGGAAGACAACTCCAAGGAAAGGGATTGTTTTGACATTCAACACCTGTGAGATGGATAAGCCTATCAATGCATTTCAAAATCTTTATAGAAGAGTTTGCCCTCAAAATCACCTTCAAATATCATGACCTTCACTACCTGTACATCAGGAGCTTAAAACTTCCTTATTCCTAATTAATTGCTCTGGCAACTATAAATAGGTGACTTTTCTCTGTTGTTTGCTTTAGCTGCTGTTGAGGTGAATTTACAGGCATAATAATATGGGAAAATATATGTGCAATGTGAAAATAACTCATAGGTTTATTTTATCAAAAACTGGTTTTTTCTAAAGTAAACTTTTATAACTAATTAAAAATATATTAATATATAGCATTCAAGTTGTGGTATACGATGTATTTTGATTTTAAGATAACAAGTAAAATACATTTGAAATAAAGACAAAGAGTCTTCTAGATTGTTCTGTATTAAATCCATAACCTGGTGCTCCCCAGAGTCTTAGGAAAATGTATCTTATTTTTGCTATTTCACACGATTGTACTTCCCTCCTAAAGAACAGATCAAAATAATTGTATTTTTTTCTATCACTATAGCAATTTCCACTGCAGACCTCACTGTTAAATGGAAGACAAGGTTATGCTTCCTACAAGAAACAAGATGAGCTATTAGCCTGAAAAGGCAGGACCTGCCTTTGCATCTGCTAAGGAGAGCATGCACATACACCAAAAACTGACACTTGTGCCTGCCATCCACAGCAACCACAAACAGCTTTACACAAATACCCTTTGGTTTTCCTTTGTGCTGCTTGTATGTATGCAGCTTACACATTTCCAGAGTATAAACAGTGACAATGGCATGCCCAGAAAAAAAGAGACAGGTTTGCATAGTGGTGTGTGAGACACCTGGCAGCACAGGATGTCAGAAATGCAACCCTTGGCTCAACTCAAGGGCAGCCACACTGCCCTTCAGGTGAGGAGCTCTGCCTTGGAGGGTCATGCCACACTCCACCATATGGTGGATGCAAATGTCAGCACATTCCTGGGAAAGAAGCACACCAACTGCAGCTTGCTCCTCTCTGTTAACATTTACACAGGGATGACTGTGCAGTGCTCCCTGATCTCTGGACTGTGTTCCCTGCCTGAGCTATGGCACAAACTGCAGAGCTCTGTGCTTTGGTGACCATGCAGGCTTGAAAGAAGGTGGCAGCATTGACATGTTCACATCATGATAGTCATAAATACAGACTGCCATAAGAGTGTGTGAGGGACTCCTCTGAATCAGAATGTAAGTGCTACATGAATGCACAAAGTCTAAAGCGTGTGGAAATGTTATGTGAATAGAAGAGCTGGAAATGGAATTGAATCGATGCAAAATTTTTAGATGACATTTGGCTATTTACTGTGTTGAGCTATTCTGCCATTTTACAATGTATGTGTATTACACATATAGGCTGTACATGAAGTACACCAGAAACACTTACTAGTCCATAGATTATTTGGCAATCAAAGTGATTTCTGGCATAATAGTGCTAGTAAGTCAAAGTCACATGAATTTTCTGAACTTTCAGACAACAGCAATACCTATTTTTCTTTCTCTTTTCATTGTATTAAGGCTTTGAGCTGACATTGTGGAGTCACTGCAGGGAATAACTATGCACAAGGTAGAAAAACCACTGTCCCATACTGACAGCAAGGGAGAGCATAAGGACAGAGCTGGGCTGAGCTGACCACAGCACCTTGCCAGTCTGTTTGCTCTGAGAAACAGTCACAGACACAGATTTATTTCAGAGGACTGGAAAGCCTAAGGGGAGTGAGAAAAATAAATGGCAGCTGATGTAAATTAGGTACTGGGCTTATGATTTTAATTGAGCAACTATTATTCACACTGATATGCAGGTGATCACCCCAATAAACTGGAAAGATTTTTTTAGTTCAATAGATGACAGCAGCACAGTTCTACTTATTCAGACAATTTGATTAGATTAACTACTGTAAATCTGAAATAAGAATTCAAAATAACCTTTTATGATACCATGAGCTAAAAGGAGAAATTTGTTCAGGATTGCCTCCCTTCCTGCCCCAGCATATCCCCATATCACCCCTGCTAGGGACAATCTCTTTCTTTTTCTCTCATTCTTTTTATGCTGGGGATGTTCTTTGCCTCTCAGACTTTGCATCTCTCACCTCTGCAGGTGCTTAGTGTCAACTTCAGTCCTCTGAATCACTCCCTAGACCTTCACAGTACAAATCTTTTGCTTTTGTCTAGATGAAGCCCCTGGAGCTTTCCTCAGAGGCAAGGAGAAGCTGTAGCATGATGCAGTTCTACAGTTAAACACAATATAAAAAGCATACAAGGGAAAAATAAGTCAAGAACACAAACGGAACAACTGTGTATTCATGCTGCTTGCTTTGCAATCTTGTCAAAGAAGGTCCTGAATTCTGGTCAGAGCCTGACTGACTTGCTTTTTGCACAGCAATTTATTTTCAATTGAGCATAGTGAGTCAATTCTGTGCATTTATGAATGCACACAGCTACCACAATCTGCCTGAGCAGCACAGAGAGGGTGGATAGCTTGCTGGGGAGACATCCACTGCATGGGAGGCATCCCAAGCAGGGCAGAAAAACAGAGCTAATGACTATACTGTGATGTGAACATTTATCTCCAATGAATTCATTGTGAGCATCAAACTCTTAGTCCCAGGGGTATCTTTATCTGGAACCCTCAATAAATTCAGACTGAATGCAAACTCCTGTTTGAAAATAGACATATTTCAAAACATTGGAGTAATGAGTGTAGTCCCAAGGTTGCAAAGTGAGGCAGTGCTAATGTCAAGTGATAATGTTAAATGGAGGAAAAGTTCTTGAGAGTACTGGTGGCTTATGTTTGGTTCTGAGAACCCTTCAGTTCCTCTGCAAGAACTTTGAATTGGGAGTACACAAACCACACAGGACCTGACCTTTCCTCAAATAAAAGTGTCTCCATATGTATGGATCTCAAATCAGGGCTGGCTGGAGGACTTCTTTAAGAGGCTTCTTTCTAAATCACTAAGGGACACGGCAGAACAGCAGACATTGAAAGTTATCACATTACATAATGGTCTGAATGGAACCTAGGACATACAGAAGGTATGTCATTGGAAGAAAATCTCAAAAAGTTTTGAAAGTTATATTTTTCTCACAGTTTTTCCAAGATCAATTTTCCCTGAAAAATTCATCCTAATTTACTCTTGGGTCTTTTCATAAAACTGATTTATTAGAAAGTCAGCCTAAATTATTTTCAGTGGTTCATCATCTCTGTCCCCAACAATATAGTGAAGCCATTTGAAAAAGAGAGGAAAGCCAGAATTCTGCAGAGGGAGTGGGAGGAGTTGGCTAGATGCCCCTTTATTTCTTTTCCTATTCATGTTTGTATTGCTACACATTAAAAATACTTCTCTGTTATATTTCTTTCTTTTTGGTAGAAGGAAATGTTGAGAAAGAGGTAAAAGCCAGGACATCTCATTACAAAAAATCACAGGCTTTCAGAATAAAATGTTAGAGACCTTAGGCTTTTTTTTTTTTTTTTTTTTCTAGCATAGACACCTCCCAGCTCTCATCCCTCATGGGAAAGCTTCCTACCACAAATATTAGCAGATGGCAGAGAGTCACATTCCAAGTGACCCTGTATCTTAATTTCTGGTGTCCAGCATGCCCACCTGGGGTACTTTCCTGGCCTTTACTTAGGTAGGCCAATAAAAACAGTAATAATCTGGGCTTAGCTAATGAGCTTTTCAAAAGATTTCATCAGAGAGAAAGAGAAATGAGTGAGTGAGATTTGTTAGCTCTTCTGCTTCATGTTACGAAGTTATCCTGTCACAGCTTTTTGACCTAAGGAGGAAGCTCTGCAGTCTTCTTTTATTTCCTCCAGTCGTTGTATCAATCATGTCTTGGAAGATTAAAATTTAATAAAGACCAGTGTCTAAAAAAGAAAACCCTGAATAATAGAGCAAATAGAGCAAAAAACTGAGCTGCCTTTATTCATAAATATGATACAGATTGTCAACCACAAGGCACGTGGAATGAACAGAGGGCAGCAGCCAGGCATGCTACCCAGTGGGAGTGGGAAACAGGCACAGGGACAGCAAAGGAAGTCATTATAATGAGCTGAGCTTTGTTGCCCAGTTCTGAGCATTCAAAGAGGGACATCCTTCTCTTTTCAACTGGCTGTGCACATCTATGACCCTGTATGTCTGTGGGCAAGCTGGACTGTTTCTGTAAAGAAGAAACATCTTCCTTAACTCCCAGTACACTGCATGTTCTTGGGCATGGGAGCTTTATGCTGATACCCTGAAGCTAACAGCAGTTCTCCCCAGCAAGGTAAGACTCAACATGTGGAAGCTGGACAGGGTCACCTGAAATCTGGAGATAAATAACTGCATGGCCTGGAAGCCAGTGAAAGATTTCCATGGGAACAGCAAAAACATGATAAAATCTATTTCTGTTAACAGACATATACTTGCTGTTGCCTACATTTTATTTTTTTTCCCCTTTTGTTGTATCTCTCTCTGCTTCAAAGGCCACTACTACATTCCTTTTGGCAAATCATCATTTAAATCAATAGCTCTTTATCAATTTGTTGGGAATTCCAAAACCTAAAGAAATTTTGCTGTGGATCTGATGGACATTTACCCTATTAATCTTTGCCTTCAGGAGCACCTGCTTCTTGACACACTAATAAAATCCTAAATCTATGTAACTTGCATAGCCAGTGGTGCAGTCTCCTGGGTGGGTGGGGAAGAGGAGGGAGGGCCTTTAGCAAGGTCTCTGCAGGCCCCAGGCTGCATGCTGAAGTGTGTGATTTGATTGCCCTCATTATGGCAGTTGGTGTAGCTGACTCTGATTATAGCTGTAACATCACAAAGGCCTTTGTAAAACCCTGAGTTTGTTCCTGTGATCTCCTGTGGTGGTAAATTATAGTATGAATACACAATGTGGCAGAAAGTAATAATCTTGAGTAATGTAGCTGATCTTATTGCTCTTTAATTTCATTAAGTGTATTCCTGTCAGGCAAGGGACAGGCTTTCAGCTCATGGGAGCAGATGCTCACATCCTAAAGCTAGACCTGAAATACTTATCATGTAGATAGAGGCCATTTGCATAGTCTGGACCCAAACAAAGAGTGATGTTGGCATTTTTGGTTCAGAATCATTTCTGTTCTGGAATAGGTATAAGAAAGAAGACAAGTCCTGGTTTATGGTCTGGGAATTTTTGTTCTTTAGGCTACCATCTCCTCCTGCTCTGCTCAAATGAGTCCATGGTGAGTGGTGCTCAGCAGGGCTCACCTGCCAGGGAGGAGCAGGCAGTGTACATGGGAAGGATTTGGCAGTCAGCTACCCACAGAGTGGGTGCACAGGAACAAGCCTTTCTCTGTACATCTGTACTTCAGCTCCTCCCAAGAGCAGGCTGATCCCACAGCATCATGGAAGAGGGAAGCTAAATCACTGCAGAAAAATATGTGGTTGCACTAAAATGACAGACAGGACAGAGAAGAGACTGAGGCAGAAACATATACTCCCTTCTGCTGACTTGGCTGTAAAACATCTGGGGAAATTATGAGATGAAAAGTATTATTTCTCAAACTAATGAACTAAGGTTTCTCAGAGCTTGTCTGTAGGTGCATAATTCCATCATATGATTGATAAGCACCTGGATTTTCTCACTCACACACAGATAAAGGAAGTCTGTAAGAATTCATATAATAGGAAAAAAACATACTGGGATGAAGATGTTCACCTTTTCATACAGAGGAGCAAAGAATTTTGCTCTTAAAGGTTCCCCTGTATCTATTGGGTACTAATATTAAGAAAGTACTTCTCATTTTCAGGGCCTGTAGAAAAGGTTAATGCATGTTACCCTGTGAAGTCTATCCCAATGCCAAATATTTACTTCACTTTCCATGTGACTTTCTTTCCAATTCATGTCCTAAGGAGGCTGGTCTAAGCCCTTCCCCCTCCAACTCTCCTCAATTCTGTCTTCCAAATTTACTAAAAGCCTCTAAAAGCCTTTGGGAGATTGAATCAAAGGTTCATGAGCAAACTTGCTGGAGAGTAAATGCAGGACTAGCCTCTGCCTTGGTAATTCTGAAATTTGATAGAAACTTACTTAAATTTTTGTGTGGGCTAAAATGGGGCAACAGTTACTGAGGGTCACTCAAATAGAGGGTCTTTTATAAAAACTATTATAAAAACTGTATATATATATTTAGTGTACATTGAAGTGTTCTTGTCTGTCACCATGTTTGGAGGCTTCATTAAAGTTTGATTATCCACTCTTTGCTTGGAAGACTCCAGATTAAAAACTGTGATTATGGGCAAGTAATAAGTTATTTTACTTCAGAAACTGAGTCATCTTGTATGTTTATATATATCTCTCTATCTCACAAGTGTTATATCATGCAAAATTGTGACTAAACTTGAAAAAGGAGATTTCAGAAAACTACCACAGTTGAAGGAAATCCTGAAGTATTAATACACATGCACACACATTACTAATGTGTGGCCCCAGTGTGGCAACCTAATTCAAACTGAATTCTGAAAACAATAGTAGTTTATATAAAATAGGGAGCCTAAATATATTTTAATCATAGAAACAGAAAGCTTTATTCAACTAGCTGATTAAAGGATTTTTTTGTAGCTCTTTAAACTAATTTTTATGTGTTACACCCCATTAATGGGTTCTTAGAGAATAAAACATTTTAAATATATAGTACCAAATAAGTCAGCTTCAGGTTTGACAAGCCATTGACTATACACAGGATAAAAAGTAAGCATTGAGAAGAACGAAAAAAATCAGCAAAACTGAAAGTCCTCTATGTATAGCTTAGTTATTACAGCAGTACTGGAGATGGAAAGCAATAATTATTGTGGCTAATTCCCCTTAGAATAATACAGTGCCATGAATTAATTTCTCATGTGTGTGCAATATTGCTCTCTACTGGTTGCTGACTGGATAGGAAGAGGCAAAGTTTTAACCAAAGACACCTTTGTGTGGTCTATCAAATCCTGACTCTTATCTGTAAACTGACAAACTAATTCTCAAGAAGTTTGATCACCCAGCAGCATCCATCTGACTTTCAAGATAGCTGCTGGATAGCCAGTTCCTTTATTGCAATGACTAAACAGAATGTTGGAGGTGAAAAATTTAGGTGGTGATGTTGGAAAATCTTTTAGGTGGCTAACAATCTCAGAGGCCATGGTATGACATTACAGCAATAAGGATAGAATACAGCTGTGAAATAGAAATTCACTGTATTACTGATATAAGTGAAAGGAGACTTCTATTTGCTCAGATGGAAAAGGTTTCCAATTCTGTGATAAATGCAATACAGTTTAATCTCTTCTCCCTCAGGTACAAATGTATAACTCAGGACTGTGTCTTCCATCCAAAGACTTTGGCATTATTATCTTAAAAATCAAAAATTACTGAGTGGATAAAATCTATGAGGGAAACAGAAGATGTCGTGTAGATCCCACTTCTGTTAAATATTGCTGTCTGTAAGTTTGTTCCTTCCAGTGCCCACACAGTCTCCTGGTGATTTCTTAACCTCAGAGCTACCTAAATATTTTGCTGCTGAAAATCAATGAAGGACTTGCCCCTCTGATGTATGTATGTGGCTTTCACATAAACTTGTTAGAGATGTGCAGGTGACAAAAGATACAGGGTGTAAAAAACAAGTAGTTTCCCTCTTTTTCTTCCACAACCCCAGCCACATTCTGACCTCTGAGCCAAAATGCTACATGAATAGCAATGTGCTCTCTCAAAAGTCCAGATGGAGTTTGACAATAGTGAGTGCCCTCAGAGAGGCCTAGAAGCTTACAAACCTCTTCTTAACTATAAAAGAAAGAGGAAAAATACCACAATCTGGGACAGTTCTCAGTTTGGACCGTTGTTAACTAACCTGGATAACTTTCCTCAGAGTCAGACAGACATAGGAAAACTGCATGGAAAAATCTGTATATTTTTTACACTATCCTTTTGGAAACAGAGACCATAACAGCATTCATGCAGGCAATGTTCAAGGTACAAGATAATCTGGGTAGTATTCACGAGCATAATGATGTTCTCTACTTTGCTTCCTAATTAAATCCTTATGAGTCTCAATTTGTTGTTGTTGTTCTTTTGGTTGAGGTTTTTTTTGCCTGCTATGGAGCATGGAATTGACTTTTTCATAGAACTACCATTAATCCAAGGTCCTGTTTCCAAGCAATAGTGGTCAGCTCAGACCTTATTTTATATGCAAAGCTAAGATTAATTTTTTTCCCCTGATGCATCACTTCACAATTATTTACACTGAATATTACTTGCTAATTTAATAACCACTCTTCTAAGAGCCTCATGCAGCCCTTCAGAGCCAGGCCTCATTTTTTCACCCTCTGCAACTTACTAGCACCAGCACATTTTGCTGTCTTTCAAGTCGCTCCTATAAATCATTTATAAACATGTTGAGCAGTACAGATCCCAGTACACATCTTTGAGATTCCCCTCAATAACCATTTACTCCTGTATTTTTTTCCAACTTTCAGACTTTTTTTAAAAATTCATAAAGTACCTGCCTTTTTATTCTATGGCACCCTCATTTCTAGAAGAACTGTTAAGAGGTCCTGCTGATAAATCCATCTGAAAGCCTTTTACATTATGGCCCACACCAGTATCTAAGGAGTCAATGGAAATGTGGTACAACCAATATAGAGTAAGGTAGGAAAACAACAGTTTTCCTCAGTCATGGTGACCTTCTCTGTTCAGATATCCTCCCATAGGGAGGACAATGAAGACCCTCGACTGATAGCCTGGAGTGGCAGTGAAAAAAAAATCTCTGCTAGGGTTTTAAAAGACTATCAATTCCAATATTTCCTACTGGTGAAAAGCAGTTTAAGGACCAGTCAGACTCTTACCCTCAAGATTTACCAAACCTCCCCAGAAGACTATTAGGGTTCATCCGTTTATACAACTTTACTACAGATTTCTGCAGAGATATTAGGGAAGGGAGTGAAAGGAACTGGCAAGGTCACAGAAATTTTCATAACACTTTCTTGGGGTCTACCAACATTTTCTTGGTCATTTAGAGCATTTTGATGTCAAACCCAAAAAGAGCACTGATAGCAGAGAAGAGCAGCCAAGGTTCACACTTCTTTTTTCATTGTTATTTTCATCAGCCAAAGGAACTTGTTGATAATGCCATTCATTTCCTTCTGGCTGTGTGCTTCAGCAATGTGCATTGCTTTTTTATATGCTGAACCTGCTACAAAACTAGACTTCCTCAATTTAAATCCTTTAAAAAGCAGAAATTGAAGATTTTAAAAGGTAGTGCAAGAAAAAAAACCCTTTCACTGAACATCTCAGAGGGCCTTGGCCTTGACTGAGTTAGGGACTGAGGTGACTATTTTTGCCATTTGATATTTTACGTATGACTCTAAAGCTAAGCGAAGGAGGAAATCAAGTGGCCTTCTCCAACTGACAGGTGACTGAGATGGCCTTTCTGAAAAATGAAAGTTGTGTGTGAAGAAAGAAGACAGAGACAAGATCAAAAGTGAATGCCTTTTCTCAGGAGACTGTGTCAGGAGCTTACACATTACTCTTGAAATACTGGACTGATTTGAAGTATGATGTGGCTATGACTTATGAGAACTGAGTAAATGGAAGGGCTGGTAGGGATGAAGGTAATCTTACAAGAAAAAATGTATCAGAAGGAAGGAAGGAAGGAAGGAAGGAAGGAAGGAAGGAAGGAAGGAAGGAAGGAAGGAAGGAACAACGAACGAACGAACGAACTTACTTCAGACCTGAAAGTCTACAAGCTGTCCTGGATGAACACAAACTTTGTTAACTTCTACTAAGAAGGTCAGGGGACAGGAGAGGGAAACTTGAAGATAAAACATGATACATGTTGGGTGTTTTTTAAATAGTTTCATTCTCTTCACCTTGTAGAAAGCCAGTTCACTTATCTCAATGTTCATGATGTACTGACTAGAAAACCACTGGAAACCACTCTTTAAATTTATATACCAAATTTCAGATTTCTTTAAGTGAATCTAAGGAAACTACAAAAATTCTAAACTTTCCTAAAACAGATTTTACTTCTGAAGAATATTACAATATATTCTGCATTCAGCTTGAAATTGGACTGATTCTGTTAGAGTATCTTCCAGCACACTTGAAATGAATTACAAAAGAGCACAAGATGGATAGGACTGGCAGTCATCAATCCCAAAATGGTCCCCTCCTTTTTCCTTTCTGTCTCAGAATAACTTTCTCCCAATGCACTTGTCTGAAAAACGCCGTTCCAGGAATCTCAGACTTCGGTATCCTTAAAGACAATTAAATTATTAAAGTTTTGTCAATTAAAGCTCTATCCATTACAAATGCGGCTGAATAGGAATTCTTCACCCCCACATGCACTTCAGCCTGTGGTTTCATAATCCCTGGCAGGAGTATTGCAGTGCCAAAACTCCCACAACTAGACACAGAGGAAGCAATTAAGGTTAATATGACGGCATTTGTCTCTGCACTACTAGTCTCTGGTGAGCATAAGCTAAGACTTTTAACATCAGTTTTTTCCACACAGGTTTTGCATTTAATTATAGAGTAAGGTCACTGTGTGTTCCAAGAGCAATCATCTTACTGACATGTTATTCTGAAGCCAAGCTTCACTCTGTGTGACACATGCTGGTTATGCACTACCAAATAGAGCTATAATGAAGTGAAGCTGGGGAAAAATATGCTGGAATCTGAAGTAATGCCAGCTAAGAAAGAGCTTATCTCTACTTTATTATTATTGTATTTAATAAACAAACTTTTATGCCTACAGAAGAAAGTAACAAACGAGAGCTATCTAGGGTAGATATAAAAACCTCACATAAAAAAATGTGTTTACTGAGTTATAACTACTTTCCATTTTGCGCTAAAGAAAACAACAAAAAAAAAACCAGGCTGAAATAAATGGAAAAGTTTACAATCATGATGTGAAGAGGAACAAAATCCTCTTAAGGTAGAAGATGAGGATATGTTCCAGGTTGTGGCTTATGAGCATCTTTGGTCTGGATCCAGCATTTTCTATAAAGTGCATCAGTAATGCTTCTGTTTAATTGCAGGTCTAATGTAAAGATTGATTGAAACACCTGACAAAACACTATAAAATAAGTAGATATTGCTGCTGAGCAGTTTTGCATTTGTACCATTTCTGACATCATCTAATCAGCCTTCTTAAAAATCTTTCTCAGCCACAACCTATGAACATTGGGCTGTAAGGTGCTAAGGATCCTCGTTCTGCTGGGTCAGTCCTGTGTGCTGCAGAGCTGGTATTTGTTCAACAAATTGTGAGCTGTGACTGAGGATTTTTCACTGAACTCTTCACTTCACCTCTGCTGTATCCTGACAGCCTATACCATATTTATCCCTGTTGCCTAACAATTACATCCTGACTTGATACAGGGCTTTGTTGCATAGTACAGGCTGCATATCACCATAAATTCCTGAACCATGATTGAGGCTTAAGCCCTGTTACAGTATAGAGCTCTTATTTGTTTTCCTAAAGTACAATGATTGCTGGAAAAAAGAGATCAAATTTTACACATTTTTGCAATAGGAGCTCTGAAGATTTCAAAGCTGATTGCTATTCTGCATATATTTTCAGGGTCCTTGCTTCTCTTATTTCAAGACAAAATCTGTCACTGAAGAATGTATTGCTCTTTCAGTATAAACAAATAATTAGAGTTTCATTTCTCTGTTTCCAAGTTATATAACATTGATCTGGAAATAGAGAAGATCTTATTCATATTTCCTAGACTTCTGGTTTTCACTGCTCTCTGACTCACTGTGGACAAATACCAAGCCAATGGTACAATAAGAGCTCTTGAGTGTCCGAGTTGCTCTTTCCTCATTTCTCTGCCCACTCATTAGGAGTGTAGGTATTCTAGAGGTGAGTCCATCCCTGAATAATTTACATCATTATACAAGGAACTTTGTCCAGGAAAAGTATCATGAAACATCCCTGTTCAAAATTCTGACAGGGTCAAAGCCATGTGAGAGCAACATGATGTACATTTTTTTTGTCACAACTCTTATTTCTATTTTATGGTTCTTATTATAAAAAGACATGAGATTACTTTGCATGTTCTAGCTGCACTCACAGAGATGCATTCTGTATTATTTTCCACAATGCATTTCACATCTGGAGGATATTATTTGCATAACAAGTTTCTGCCGAGACCAGCGTCTTAAACTAAATTCCAAGAATATTAACTCACAGCAAAATTTCATAGCAAGCTCAATGTGACTACTACTCAAAAATAAAATCATTTCCTCAGCAAAAATGCTGATTTCTGTGCTGTACCTGGAAACAAAGCTTCTGGGGGGCAGAAACAATCTCTTTGGAAGCTGACTGTGTTCCTGTAAGGGCACAGAACTTGGTGCCAAACCAGTAAGACCCTTAATTAATTTGCAGGCTATATTGGCCAGCCCAATCAAACAGTAACATATTCCCTTTCCTCCATCCAAAGAGGCATAAGCTCCCCAAATTCCTGCAATACACAGCCCCATAGTCAGATCTGGGAAATCTGTAACAGCCTTACAGACTGTGAGCTTGGACTGTGATTCAGATGGCCTTTGATCCTTGTACTGTCTTTAATTCTGACCTGCCCCTCAAATTATTCTAAGTTATTTTGGACCTTCTTCAGCAAAAGAATGAGAAAAGGCTAATACTCTTTTGTTATTAAAATCAAAGCAGTTTTCCATCATGGTTTTAACATAAATTCTTCTTTACTTTTAGCATGACCTGGCACAGCAGGAAAATCTTCTGACAAAAACATTGCTTTGAGGAAAGCTTTAAAATTTGTTTACTCCGTGCAAGTCTTTGTATCTTTTCTTTTATGTCTCCAGTTTTACATGATTATTTCTGTTCTCAAGCACTTCCAAACTCATATGTGATCTGCATATTAAGGTTTCCAATTCTAGCAACACAATCTCTTTGCATCTATGGCAAACCAGTATCAGTACTTATTACTACTGTAAAGTAATTGCTACAAATTACTCTTGCACAAACCTGACTGAAATTAAAAAAAAATATACAAAACCAAACAAACCACACAAAAAAACCCTCATGGGAACAATCTGAACAATTCAGAAAATAGGAAAAGTTTTAAATTCTAAATAACATAGTCATTATAATCTTTTGAGTTATAGAGTAGTTTCAGTGTATTAACATATAATCTATTATAATGTAATTCCTATGTCTAAGCCTTCCTTACTTGAATTTATACAAGAAATTTTCTTGAAGATGCCAAAGCCCTCAACAAATTGACACTACAATATTTTCAAAGGAGCCTAATAGTAAAAAGAAAGATGTCCAAAATATTGTCACTAAAACTCCAGAGATTAATCTCATTTTATTTAAGTTTGCACACTAAAACAAATCTGGTATTCCATGACACTGTTTCAGTAAGAATAGGGAGACTATCACTTTCTCATAGCCCTGTTGTTAAAAAAATAAATAAATCCTTTCAGACAAGACCCATAATTTAGGAAGAAATCATATCTGTGAGAAACAAACAGAAAAAATCTCGCTGTCTTGAGGTTTTTCCTTAACTAACCATTTCAGAGATCTAGAAAATCCTGGGAAATTCTTGCTGATATTCTGTTGCTAGAAAGTTGCCATGGTATTGGTTTTTACTGCTGGCTTTCTTTTCCTGCATGAAAGTGCAGCATATTAGATTCTCCATATGGGCTACGTTCATTAAACTATCCAAAGATGACAATAATTTCCCAACAAATTGCTGTAGAATTTTAAAAAATAAGAAGTAACATTCAGAAACATCCTAAAACCATGGACCTGAGCAATTAAAACTGATTAGTAGCTGTATCATACCTGCATATGCATACTATATTTACCTGAGCAATTAAAACTGATTAGTAGCTGGATCATACCTGCATATGCATACTCTATTTAAGTGTATATGCATTTTGAAAGGTGTTCAGTATCATTCTGCATTAACCAAAAGAGTTATTGCTTACAAGTAACAGTATTCCCATGTTTATAAGTATAACAGGCTTTAATAGTACAACACTTTGGCCTTTTTATGATAGAGATGATCAAATGCAGAGAGATAAGGAGAGCTTAATGTTTGAGCCCACGTTAGCAGTAGTATGACATCAGACTCTTTGTTAGGAACTACAATGATAGGACAATGGGTAATGGATCAAACTGAAAGAGGGGAAGTTTATGTTAGATATTAGAAAAAAGTTTTTACTGTAAGGATGGTGAGACACTGGCACAGGTTGCCCAGGGATGTGGTGGCTGCCCCAACCCTGGCAGTGTTCAAGGCCAGGCTGATGAGGCCTTGGGCAGCCTGGTGTAGTGAGGAGGTGTCCCTGCCCAGGGCAGGGGTTGGGACTAGATGATCTGTAAGGTCCATTCCAACCCCTAAATTCTATGATTCTATGATTGTATGATCCACTATCCAACTCCTAATCACACTTGTCTTTCCTGTCTTAGCTCTCCCTCTCTATAAAGGGTCTTTATCCTCATCAGTCTAACTCAACCACAGTCAAACATACTCAGGGTCTTTATCCTCATCAGTCTAACTCGACCATAGTCAAATATACTTTAAGACTTATTTTATACCACCTGCAAGCAGTATTTATGATTTTCTTAAGAATATGCTCTATCAGTCCTGTTGTCTCGTTTTCTTGTGCTAACGGCAGTATTTATGATTTTCTTAAGAATATCCTTTGTCAGTCCTGTTATCTTGTTTTCTTGTGCTAACCAAGGCTTTAACCTTCAGGGGCTATTGACTCACAGTGCATCCCTGAACCTAGCTGCATTTAGTCCTATGGCCTCTCCCAGGGCACTGCAATCTGCATTTCAGTGAGCTGATGCTTTTCTTGGGACCACCTGATTTCAGAGTATTCAGTCTAGTCCAATTCTTAGATATCATTACTGAAAACCCTCGTAAGAAAGAATATAGTAAACCTGGCAATGTAGTGTGTACTTCTTAAGTGCTTACTGCCATCATAAAAGACAGCATGAGCTCAAATTTGTCCTAATTTTCATCCAGACCCTCAGAGCTGTTCAAGACGATGTGTCACCCTGCTGTGGAGCACTGTGGAATACATGCTGCTGTTACTTGCAGTCTAGTTAAGCTTTTTCTATTGGAGGAAATCCCATCTAGATATCAGAGTGCTTGTGCCTGATTAATTCCTATAGAATTGGAAAGAACAGCAATTGTAACAAGAACACAAATGGAATTGGTCATGGAGTGTGGTCTGGTGAAGCAAATCACTTTTCTGACCATGAGCTGCTTCTTCTAGCTGGATATTTTAACCAGTCAGCACATGCAGCCACAATTTTATTTTCCTGGCTTGCTTGCTCACTTGCTTGGATAAACATGACTGGCAGTTGCAAATTGAATTGTTGCTAACTGATACATCTGAAGAAACAAACTAAAGCATTCTTGCTAATTTCAATAATTTAAATGCTTCTACATGAGAGAAAAGAAACATAATGAAATGAAATTTTCCTATCAGCAGCCAAATTGCATAGCCCTGATAGTTTCCAGAATAGAGATAGCTTCATGACACCATGAACCAAACAAATAAATACAAGTCTTTGCTGGAAATGGCATGTTTGTGCAGTTCATTAAGTTCTCCATGGTAAACTGAGATAATTTTCTTATTTGTTGTTGTGGGTACAGGAAAGGCAGAACCCCTTCCCAGAGAAAACAATATACATCAACCCCCCTCTGCCACCTTACAATAAAGGAAATCATAATCAAGCATTGCAAAAGAAATGTTTTTCTTTCCTAAAAACTCTTCATTTTATTGAGTAGAAAGCTTCAGCTCCGATATTCATGTTCTGTTCTTTTTTCCTTCCACCAAATGCCAATCACTTCAGATACTGGCATAGAAAAGATGCCTCTGAGTTCCACATTATCCTGTAATGATGAGCTTCTATGAGAGTAAGAAGAACTGCAACCATACAAAACAACAGTTGCAATAGCCACCTATATTACTTCCCATGTATCCAAAGCTTTATTCTCTGGTATATTCAAAGATTCCTAATGGGATATTTCACTGTATGAAGCATAAATGGCAAATGAAGAATTAGTGGTCAAGTTTGTGTGCATGAGTGAAGACAGAAGGAGGTCTTTCATGAAGGTCTCCTGTGTTTCTATCAAGGCAACAATTTTAAATGACCTTTTTTTTATTAATCCTGAGGCATCCATAGATATTTCCTCTGTCCTCCATACTCCTTTTGAGAACTTCCCCAAATTAGACCACATCACTTTCCAGAAAAGCTCGGTCAGAAATGCCTTCATTATCAAGTGCTAGTGGAAAATAATGATTACATCTAAAATATAGTCCATGAAGTTGCAAAACTTTAATTAACCAGGAATTATAGGATTATGTGGAGATCTGGCAATGCCCTTTGTAATTTAAATAGTTTAGGATTCTCCAAAGGGATATCCATTACTCCATTCCTAACAGATTTTTTTTCTAAGTTGCCCTAAAAGATCTGCACTGATGGGATTCCAGCTCCTCAATATGCTTTTACTTGCTCAGGTTTAAAAGCCTTTTCCAACATTCCTAGGTATTTACTTTCCTCTATTATTTGCAATCTTTGGGTTGAAAATCTGTAAACAAGAGAAATTTCCTGTGAGAGATGGGAACCTGATAATGAGCTAACTGAAGGCAGGGGTCTTTACAGCATTCTGGACCTGACCCATTTCATAATTCAACATGGGTTATGGACTTGGCTATTATTATTTTTCTTGAGATCTTTTTTTCACTTGAGGACAGGTAATTGTTTGTACCTTCCTCCTGCAGGAATCCTTAATGCTGACCCCTACTGTGACCAGCTGGTCATCTTTTGATTTTTTCTCCTAGAGGTTGCTTCTACTTGAGGAAAAGCAGCATTTGCAGAAGGAACTTTACAAATAATGATATGAGCAAGTGGTAGCACAATTCTTACAGCTTTCTTCCACACCACAGGAAAATCTGCGTGTCTAAGATTTCTAGCCTAGCTGGAAGCAAGAAAAATTAGAACTCTCACAAGAGAAATTGAGATGAAGATCTTCAAATGGTTAGGTATTTGAAATAAGCATCTTATCTGGAGGTAGCCCAGCAGTGAACATTTTTGACATTTTTCTGTTCATAAGTTCAGACACCTTTTTGCAGCAGCAGAACTCTACCACCATGCATGCTGCTAAAACAATAGTCCAACTAAGGTGAAGACATTTGGTCAAGTTTCTTGACATCTAAAGCCCAGTTAAGAAGACCACTACCTACAGGACCACATCAGGTTCATTGCTTTCTCTTTTGGCTAATATCTAAAGCCCAGTTAAGAAGACCACTATCTACAGGACCACATCAGCTTCATTGCTTTCTCTTTTGGCTAAACCAAGTTTATGTGAACTGATATTTCTCTTAGATGTGGTTTGTAACACTACAGGAAAAGAAAGGAAAATCCCTGCATCCAACCCACTCACATTCTTAGGAATTTTGGAGGGTGTATTGAGATTCTCCATGAGTCTCATGGCATGGATTGAATCCAGTTGGTATGTCTCCTGACTTCTGATATACCCCATACTGCTCCAGCATCAGCTCTGTCTCCTTATTAGCAAATGCCCTAAGTTGTCTGGGCTCCAGTCCATTGCATCTGACACAGAGGTGTTTCCTCCCTTTAAATTATGATAAATGGTGACCATGCACACACATACGCTCGATCCACTTATGGTAAGTATGTTTCAGTACCAATTATTTATCTTCCCCCAACTTTCAGAGCTAGATTTAGCTGAGGAACAAAATGCTGTAGGGGCTGAACAGTCTTGAAAGTCTCACTATATAAATTGCTGTGTTATAATTACATCCCAATTAAAATTCAGTGTTACTCTCTTCATTAATTATCATCTCTAGCCTTACAAATAAGCTGGGAGAGACTTCTATTCTGTAGATCCTGTAGATATCTCCCACCTGCTATGACTTTGAGAAAATCATGACTAAGTTCTGTGCTTCAACAACAGAGAGTACAGCAGGGAAAACCCCTGGTTTGCACTCAGCCTCACAACCACCTCATTCTGTGTCCCACAAAGGCTCAAAACTCTCCATCAAATTCATTCAGCAGGTATCAAGAACTCAACGTCCTGTGAACAGTAATGCAATTTGAGGCCATGGTATGAAGATTTGCAAAAGCTGTTGATAGGATATCTCAGCCTACAGCCAAACATCAAGATTGGACAGACAAATTCTGATACTTGATGAACTAATTCTGGTGCTTCTAAAACAGCAAAATATCTTGCTGGGCTTACTCTGTACCAGTATGTTTTACATCATCTATAGTACCATGTATCTCACTACTTTAACCCTAATCTGTGAAGAGGTTTCTTCTGTCCTTCCTGGACCTACATAAAACCACAACAAAGTTTGCAGGAAGCTCAGCTAGTGCTGGTAGGTGATTCATAAGTCTGGTCTGAAGGGGCAAGAACTTCAGCCTGTGCTTATAAGCATAGCAACACAGGAACTCATTGCAATTTAACTACTTAGAAATTGCTAAATTCCCAAGGGAGTCAATACTATAATTTATCTTATATTATTAGGCACACCTTGTATTTCAAAGAGAATGGCTTGCTTCAACTTCTTTAGTGTTAGTGCTTCCTTAGGCTATTCAAGTCAAAGTCTGTGTGAGTGCCATGTGGGAATTAGCAGGAATCAGACCAACATGAGTACATTTTTTGACTATGGTAACTGTAATGTTTCACAGTACAGAGAGCTTCCACAGATTGTTGCCCAATGTCACACATATATTTTTGGCCCAACCAGAGCTTATCCATCATTCTTTGCACCAAACAAGTAAGGTCACAAAGTGAGCAAAAATGCCATTTCACTTATATCCTCCTCATTCCACAACTAACTCAAATATCTTTTAATTTGTCAGACTCATAATTTAGACTGATCACCTGTTGTGTTACACTGGTGCTTGGACCATCTAAAATAGCTGTTTCACTGATTCAGAGTTTACTGATTTAATTTGGTCCAGTGCATTGTTCCATCCCTAATTAAAGGAGCAAAATCAAAGCACATTAGCTCTGTAATATTAAGTAAAAAAACATAAAAGTACAAAGGGCTGTTTCATTCTGTTACAGCACAACATGGATCTAACCTCAAATGAGATGTTTTCCAGCATCTTGACTCTTACTCCAAATTAGTAACCACATCCTTTGCACAGGTGTTGAAAACCCAAAAGGATTCAATTATCATTAGAAGAAATGTCTCAGCTATAACAGGAGAACATTGTGTTGCAAAAGGGACTATAGTAAAGGAATGACTAGAGAGACATGTAATTTAAAAGCTGTTTCTGCCTTAATAGCATCTGTCAATTTTTCTGTTGTGTTTAGAAACTAAGGATCAAAATATCTCTCACTTGGGTGGGTTAGTAATGGGGATCATGACAATGGGTGAGGAGTGAGCTGCTTCAGGCACAGGCTCTCAGGAAGTGTGAGGACACAGTACTGACTTCCACACCATGGACTGAACAGAGGATGGCTATGAGAGTGGTTTTGGACAAGATCTTGGGATGTCACACTTCCCTGAGGGATTCCCATCAGCTTCCTCTTTTCCTTCATGCTGACCAGTATCCCAGTGCTGTATTTATTTCTCTCAGACTGTTATTGAACATGAGAACATGGATCTGTACCTGATATGCTGAGCATATTAATTGCATTTATCATTTTCTTTATTTTATTTGCTGCTCTGTACCTATGTTTTAAATATACTTTCTATCCGTCAATGGACTAATAATTATTCTGAATTAAACATGATTCCCAGGGACTGGCAGACCTTTCTTCTCCAAAATGTAGATACAAAACAAAAATAAAGCTCAAAAGGAATGTCAGGGATAATTAGACAAAACAGTGTCATATATACTGACAAAAGAGAGACCCATCAGGCAGCATATGTAAAGTGATATTCCCAGTTATCAAAGTACTCCTTTCTAGTCACAAACTGATTTTCATTTCTTCCTCTCTGGCACTGAAGCAGCAGGCTTTGGAATCTTGCTGTTTTTTCTTTTAACTTTACATCAGTTTTATATTTGGGCAATATAAAAGTTGATTTTACATTTCTTTCAGCATGCAGTCAATCAACAAAATCAGAATGTCTTCCAAAACCAGAGTTAGTTTTCTGTCTTCCCTCAGAGGGTCTGTAAAATATAATTAATGTTTGCAGAGCACTAGAATATTCTTGCATAGAAAGTGCTATCCTACTGCCAAGTACTGAATACAGGCAGTACTGGTTCTGTCCAAATGTGCTCCCAAATATGACTCAGGGGCAGATTAAAAAAGGCACATTAACATGCAAATAAAAACCAGCTGAGGACATTCAATGCACAACCCAAAAAAAGCCCTCAAAGCACCTACCCCAGGACTACTCAACTCTGTATGTACAAGACTCACCAAGCCCTTTCCTTCTAACCTCAGAAGTCTACAGGCATTAGGAATTGGCTTTCTGGGCTGCTTAGCTCTGGCCTGAATAGCTACACCTCTAGCTCCCAGACATCCAGAAAGTTGATAGGCACCTGAAGAAATTTAGTTTTCATACAGTATGTGGCTGGACAAACTTTGACCACACACAATTGTAAAAAGCAGCATCACAGGGAGAAGACAGAGTGGATTGAACAGCTGGGTATTTTTTCCCCTCTGATTCTGTTTCTTATCTAGATATTATTTCATGTAAGACAAAGAAATGGTCTT
Source organism: Acanthisitta chloris (assembly GCF_000695815.1). Lineage (NCBI taxonomy): Eukaryota > Metazoa > Chordata > Aves > Passeriformes > Acanthisittidae > Acanthisitta > Acanthisitta chloris. Next base: position 100,471 of record NW_008650892.1, on the reverse strand, counting down.
CTGCAGACATTTGGCTCTCTTGAGAAGGTTATCCCCAGTTATGAGGACTAAGACTAGCATTGCCTTCCTTTTGCAGACTTGCTGGTACAATAGGTCAGAAGGCTTCCCACCCCCTGTGGCCTGTTCCAGCAGGTCACAAACTCTGTAGGCCAAGAAGGGACTCAGTACAAAAGCACCATACATCATGATGCATCCTCCAAGTGCTGAATACGAGTGTCTATGATACCCTGAACCTGCAAGATTAAAATAACATTCTGTGCATCACAACAGTTGTTTCCAATCCCAGATTGAATGAAAGACCACACTTGACATGAAAATTATTAACTACTTTCAAAAAAAATAGTACACTCATTACCCAGACATGCTCTCAGACCCTGGGCAAACTAGGTTCCATTTGGGATCTGTAGCAGAAACACTTTCATGGTGAAGTCTCAGGATTATCATGAGTCATAGGTTAATAGGTGACATGTCTTGGGCAGTTAACCTTTTCTTTAGGTGCAGTATGTGATCTTTGCAGTAACTGAGTGAAGTAAGGGAAAAATAGCACAAGCTATTTACTAGAGGTCACATTTTAAATCACAAAATATTGAAGACATCTGCCCTAGAGCTATTAAGCTTTTCAACTAAAACAAAACACACACAAAAAAGTAAAAAACCAAAGAAGTACTCCCACTGAAGGCTTGAGCTCTTTAAATGTCTTAAAAACAACAGCAGAGAATAATGAAAATGCAGAGAACTAAATTATTGGCAGACTGACAGCATTTTTATCAGCCTGGGGGCAGAAAGTTTGTTGGAAAGATGGAAGACTTTGTAAACCCTTTGTTAGCAATGGACTTAAAAAGTATGGGATTATAATCATTGCTCTACTGATCTAAGTCAGAGGTCCTCTAGTTAAATGGTTGCCATCAGCCATGGATTATAATCATTGCTCTACTGATCTAAATCAGAGGTCTTCTAGTTGGTTGCCATCAGCCATATAAGACAAAAGCCAGCAGCATATCCTATGCTCATCAAATTACTGTACTTAACCTTGGATAAAAGAAAAGCAGAGAAGCAAATCATAGGTGAGAGAGGTCTGTTTTGTTTACAGAGTGAGGTGCTGCACGGGTCAGAGTTAGTGCCTGGAAACTAATCGTTGTAGGCTCTATCTGCTGCCAAGGAAGAGACCAAGCTGCTCGAAGTGCATCCCAGAGGAGCCTGAGTTCAGAGCACAGCTCTTGAATGCTGTTTAGAAGAGCTGATTCCTTTCTCTGGTTTCATCATCAGGATCCTGAAGTCATTAGTGCCCAAAACATGGGCTTTCTGGTTGCTCTGGTTGATCCCTACAGTCAGGCAGAGCTCCCCAATAGACAGCAGCAGTGGCTGTAATAGGTGCACAGGCACTGCTTCTGAAATTATAACATACAACTCCACTGTAACAACTTATCCATGGCAGGGGAGATCTCTGATTCCTGCGAGCTGAGCTGCAGAAACTGTTTATTTCCACCCCGGATTTGCAATGAGACATGAATAGGGATGTTGCCATTGTTCTCAGGATTTGACAAATTTAACTGACACACAGTACAGAGTGTAATCATACCCCAGAGACTGAGAAATCCTTCCTGAAAAATAATCAAGGACAATGTTTACACATACTTATGCTTGAAGTACAGATATGCAAAATTTATGTCGGGATATTTAGATTTAAATTAGATAAAAACCAAGGCAGAGTGAGGGAGAGGAATTACGAAGGACACCAATAGATGTATCATGTCATAAATGCAAGCCAATATATGAACATTTTAATTGTACCTTAGCATTGCACAAAATTACTTGCAATTTTTCTCTGTTCAACTAATGCGAGATTTTCTAAGAATTTGTGTTACTTATTCTGTAAAGCATGTGTGGAGACTATCAATGCTTATTTATTGAGTTTTATGTGCAGTAGCTCAGCAGTTTGACTCCATAGTGCTTTCAGATATTTCTTGAGAAGACAGGTTGATGACTTGTAGCTGAGGAAAGGTACAGGAGAAAAAAGGAAGTTTAATTTTTTTAATGCAATATTCCCTCACTTTCTTATTGTGTCATTAAATATGTACTTTTTCCCCCCCGGAAAAGCTCCAGCAAAGCTTCCTGTGGATTGGTTACATAAATTATTTCTTCAGAAGTGGATGCTTTCTGTGATACTTGAGTATTTTTAAAAAATTGATTAAACATATATTTTTCTTTTTTTATGTATATTTGCCTACATATCATTAAGCGTAAGGCATTAATATGTACATCATTAAGAAGGAAAATATAATCTGACAAGTTTTAACATTTAAAGAAAGTCTGGTTTTGACCATCAGACTGCTCTCATTTGCCTTGTATTGAGATTCCCAAGTCAAGATGATACAGATCATTAAAAACACTGACCCATCTAGGGAACTGCCTACATTTTATTCCAAGTTATTTGTGCTCCTAATCTTGCACCAATGGAGAGCTTTAATGGTGTGGTCTCTCTTACAGGAACAAGTCTACATTCTGTGATAATATAAACCAGGAGCAAAATAGTATTTTGAGATTTGGAAGCTGAAGACAGATTGCTGTTCTTATTCACTGAATTGAAACATCTATGTAATAAATTGAATATCCAAGTAGTGAGGAGATTATCCTAACAATGGATCTATTTGTCTATGCCTAGAAAACATATGCTTGGGGCAGATGTGTTTGCTGTGTTTGCTGATGCACAGGTCAGGGAGTTCTGAAAAGGTCATTCAAGCTTGTACACAGAAAAGTTTGGCAAATACTTCAGCACTGCAGAGATGTCCATTACATCAGTCATCATTTTCTGGTCACATTTAAATTCAGTGATTCAAGATTTGCTATACTGTGCTAAGGCAGTATCTGCTTTGGAAACAGCAATGTGACTAGCTAAGTCAATTGATTTTAAGGCACAAGTGACTAGCTAAGTCAATTGATTTTAAGGTGCAAGAAAAAAAAAAAAGGTGGTGTTCATTATATTCAAGTACTTTAGTCTGATTAGGTACATGAAAGTCTAACATTATATTCAAGTACTTTAGTCTGATTATGTACATGTAAGTCTAAGCTGTATGGGGTTTTGTGTCTTTCTTGGCAGAAAACAAGATTAATCTGAGGGGATTTTATTTTCATGTTAGTACAAAGTTCTGGTAGAGTGAAAAGCCAGCAGAAGAGAACCTTAATGTCCTGGTAACCCCTGGGGCTGAAATGACAGTTGTCACATAGCAAACCAAAATGCAGAAATCCAAATTGCAGGAGATATAGTAGGTCTGTATGCCTTGCAGTTTTGTTGGGTTATTTAGAATTTGTCTTCTTGAGTTTGTAAAAGACCTATTCCTTCTTCTGCCAGATTTTCAGTCACTGCTGCTCATGAAGTACAGTGGCAAGCTGAGGAGGGACAAGACAGGACTGATACCTTACCAGCTAGGCCAGAATTGCTGAACAAAAATGGTGCATTGTAGACATATTTCTTGCCAAGAAAGAATCTAGAAGCTCTGAACTGCAGAAGAAATGGCACCTAGTTTTACAATTATCATGGACTGTACTGCAATTTATATCGGAAGTCTAAGGTTCTGGCACATGACATGAATAAACTTCTAGTATGGCAAAGATGGAAAAAGGTTTAAGTGATGTTACAAAATATTGTAAATACTTTGCCAAAGAAATTTGGCCCAAGTGCAGCTGAGAAAGCCAACTGAAGATGAGAATTGTGCTCTCTAAAACAAAGAACTTATCAAAGCTGAAGGAAAATGCAATATTTTCAAATATGCTTTGATATTTATAGCAGCAAAATACAGCTCCACCATAATCTCTTTCTGCCTAAGAGTCTGTAATACCTTGCTGGATGTAGTTACAGATGAAATGAGTACTCTTGAATAACAAGTACTGACCCATCACACAGTACAAGAAGTACTCACTCATGTGACCTTCTAAATTAAAGAAAAAGAAAATAAATAACACCCTTCACCTTCCAGTCAACACTGGTGGACACAAAGAGACACAAAACATCTTGAATTCTAAAACAGAAATAACCAACTTGAACCTTCAGGCTTAATGATAGGAAACATGGGCTAATGGGCACCTGCGGTTACTGAAATCACACTGTCCATGCTTAAAAGAGATAAATTTCTTATGTAAGGGATTACAAGCAGGATATGGCACCTCCAGAAAACATTGCAAACTGAAAAGTGCCTATAAAGATACAGAAGATTATAATAGATGTTTGCTAACCAATCCACAACAAATGAAAATTTGTTCTAGTGGATACAACTGAATAGTCGTGCCAGGCTCGCTGTGCTAGGTAACAAGTTTTGGGGAAATACTTCTACACAGGTAGGGATAATTATACTTATGCTATGTGTGCACTCTATCTACACTGGCTCTCCAGGAAACATGGAAGAAAATCAATGCTACCTGCATGATTATCAGTAGAAAGCAAATTCCAAAACTGTTGATGGAAGCATTTTCAAAAAGTTAATTGTAAATTGAGTTTTGCTTTAGAGAGCAGGATGAAGTGTGAATGAGCAGTTATATAACACCTAATATCACCATTCTGTTTATTTCTTTATTCCTTTCTAAATATTCATCAAGTTGGAAAAACATAGGAACACTGATAAAGATGTTTTGGAGTACTGGTAGACATATAATGTTGTTGGAGTATTTAATGATCACAACTATTTCAGAGTAATGAAAGTGATGGTATAGTTGACACTGTTTGATGCCAGTTTAATCTAAAAATTAAGTTTTTACTGAACTTTATGCTAAATTTTCACCAAGAGGTCATAAAAGCAAAAATCTAATGAATCAAAAGCAACACTATGTGGACACCTAACATATAACTGCAATATTGGCAGAGGTCAGTATTTTGCAAGACCCACGAGGATAGGATTTAAAAGAAGACATTTCATAAGATTTTATTATTTTGTTTGCTTATCAATTTTTACGCTGAAAAGGCTCAGTAGCTTCTAATAGACATTCTGGTTAGACAAGCTCTGTATAGTCAATGACTTCTTTATAATGAGGCCAAATAAAATGAAAAACTGTGTTAACAAAAATTGCCAAGTACGTTTTAAGAATGAGAAAATGATGTGCATGTGTACTATATGATATGCACTAATGTAAGAACTCAATCAGACAGTGATCTGCAGATGGACACGACATTCAATTCAAAGATGAAGAGGTTAGATGAAGAAAATCCGTTATCTATTGGAAAAATATACTTAGTTCAAATAATTCTTGTCTCTTCACACTGGTCATGTAGCTGCTGCCTCAGTAACAAACTAGCAGAGTGTGCTAAGGTGAATGAAATGGTTGATTTTAGGGAAAATCTTTAAGATTAGGGCCATACATAGCAACATATAGGTTTGAATTCCTCCTAAGTACCTTCTCCTCCCAGCCAACCCAGCTGGGACATGAGAGACAGGAGAAGGTAGCAGGGTGTTCTCATTGCCTTTGTATTGCCATTCATCAGGGTTTTTCAGGCTCAGTTTGCTCAGGAGTACCAGAAATTTTAACTGGAGAAAGGAGGTATTTCTTCACCAGCACTGAAGGTCTATCTGCTTGCATTAAGGGACAGGTTTATCCTATTTACCTCAAAACAGGGGATGTTTAAGTAACTACTACCCTTCTAAGATGAATAGCATAATTCACAATTCCAGCAAGGATGACCTGTTTACCTCCAGTTGCCAATGGACACAGATCAGTACCCTACCAGTCCAGTATGCTAAAGCTCAGCTGGACTGTTTCCAACCCTATCCAGTATGCTAAAGCTCAGCTGGACTCAGTTTCCAATCCTGAACTGTCTTGCTGGTTCCATGGAAAGGGGGAGAAATAGCACATCCACTGAAAAGAGCATTCTATCCAGTGCCAAGATTCCTTAACTGCATGAACCAAGCAGTTCTTCACAAGGCTCCAATATGCATTGGCATGCATAAAGTTCAATATGACCCCATGTTGGCACTCATCATGTGACTCAATAAGTGAAACAGAAACAAGATTTTTAAACTAATTCATAGGATGCATTTTCTTACCCTAAGACTGAATGGAACTGACAGTTTTATGTTACACAGGGTAGGATTTAAAGTAGGTACATGTTCATAAAGGTGGATGCATGCTTCTGAGACAAGATGCCTCCTCCTGAACAAATGCTGATTTCAATTGGCAGAGCAGATCTCAAAGCTCTCTGTATAGAATGGGCTACATTATACCCTGGAAGTGTTTATTTTCAATAGCTATAAAAAAAGTCTAGAGGAGTAGCTGAGATATGTGGTAGGTGTGTGGAGTTATGGTAATAAATAACAACATAGTGGCCCTTGCTTCCTGCAGACAATACCCTTGGGAGTTATTGAGTATTCCAAGGAGAAACAAAACCAAACAAAAACAACAGCAGGGAAATTGAGAACAGTTTTTCTGCAGCCTGAGCAGTTATAAATGGAGGTTTATTTCACTGGCCTTGCAAATTCATTAACACTAGATTTCCTTATTCTGCAAGTTTTCTGAGATCCATTCACACTATCAACACAAGCTCTTGCCTTGCTTCTCTCTTACTGAGACAGTCATCTCAGAGGGCATTGACCAAAGTGTTTTCTTGATGGGCCTAATTCAAGGAGGAGAGGAACGTCATTGTTGAGCATCAGTCAGGAGGAATAAAAGTTCCTTTAAACAAATTACCTCACTTCGTGGGTAGGAGAATAGGAGAAGTTATTTCTGTTCAAATAAGGGCCAGGAAAGAGAAATAATCTCAGAGAAAAACTGAAAATCTCTCATAGTCAAAATGAGTTTAGCATCGTGCTTATGATATGGCAAGAGCACAGCCTACTTACCTTAAATAAGATTTCCTGTTACAGTTCTTCATTAGATGACATGAATTGCCCTCAGCAAAACAAATTTTTATGGATAGTTGCCATAGGGAAATGTCTAGGAGAATTAAACAGTTCACTGTACTATGGTAGCCTTAGATCAGGCTCTGCTAGCGGCTGCAATGCTAAGCCTTTAGGGGCAAAAGGGGTAAGAAGACAAGAAGGAAAGTGAAAGAAGAAAACTGGTAGAGAAAAGACAAACAATACAAAATCCAAAAAGAGTGCAGCTGGGGACACAGAAAGAGGTCTTAAAGCATTATGATGGGAATATATTAAAGTGTAGGTTATCGGTGCAAAGACACCAGGCAAAACACAAATTCCCTGGGTTCTGTTTCTACAAACTCAGAGTTTAGCAAACTTCTACATGGCAAATGGAACCATGGTTTTATACACTCTTCCTAAGGCATTAGGGACTGTCCTTGCCATGTTTAACAGGGGTCAAAATCATACCATCTCAGGAGAAAAAAACCTGCCTGAACACAAGAGATGCTGAAGTAATGTAATGTCTTATCTATCCATGATATCTAACAGTGCTGGTTTAGGAAAATATGCACTTTCAGCATATGCCAGTTTAATTTCAGCCTCAGAAGGTGAGGTGACTGCTAACAGTTTTCAGAAATGCTTTCTCTTTCTCTCTAAGGTCAAAGAGTTATGAGATTAGGAGGAAGTTTTTACTAAGCTCAGATTTCTCAGTGTCTTTTAGAAAGACCTGTTGCTCAGTTGTTTACAAAAGTACTTGTACTTGATAATCTGGAGACTTCACACTTAAGCGTTAGTAAACAAGCATGGCATGGTCTGAATTTAGTGCTCACCCTGGCTGGAGCAAGAGAGCAGACAAGATGCCCTTCTGAAATCCTGTTCAAGCTGAATTATTCTGTGATTCTGTCAGCCATTGATTGTTCCATTTGATGACATTTACAGGGATCCTCTTTAACTCAGCAACTTAAACATTCACAGAAGAGGACAACTATGTCTGTGTACAGAGGGCAATATCACCTTTGGACTGGTTACCTGGATGATTAAACTCCAGGCAGATCTTCTCAGAGTTCTTTGTTTTAGTGGTAGCTCCTGGAATATTCTCAGCCTGTGTTTCTGGTAGCTTGTCTATCTCTGTATTTACATGAAACATTTTTCCAACCTTTGACTATGTTGGAGACTTCTAAGAATTCCACTGAGGGACTGCTGACTTCTTACTTTCTACAGATCTTACCTGATGTTCAGTTTGACCAACAACTTTATTCTACTCATTTTTCCTACACATCCCTACACTTCCTTATTTGGTGTGTTCACATCTTTCTGACATGAATTTAGGTTTTCATCCTTTAGCCTTTTTCTGTCCACATGTAATTCTACTACAAATAAATGGACTTCTGTTAGCCTTTTACTTGCAGACTGTCTTAGCAATATGCTTCTTGATGCCTGATCTCTTTAGAGCTGTCTGTTTTTTCCTTTGGGGCTGTATGTATATTCCATTGTCAGAACACAGTGAATTATTCTAGGTACTGCCACCCCTAGAGCTAAAGAAAGAGCAATAAGTGTGTCACAGCTGTGTGTTGAGAAGCCTACATTTGAAGGATGAAATCCTACTGGGCTTTTTTTTTCCCCCAATATATCATCCTACAAAATCAGATCTAATTTACTGCTGGCTATTTCTAGCTTTTCTTTTCAGTATTAGTGGTTTCCATGCTCCTCCTTCCCATTGAATGTCAATGCCTCAAATTGTATCCCTTCAGGACAGCAGTGTCTCCTCTGGGAACAGCAGTTGCTGGTTACCACCTGCTGACCAGCCAGGAACACACCACTGAGCACTGCTTGCTGCCTTTCATACACAGCCCTGAACACCAGAGTCTGAACTATCTTAATTTAACAGGTATAGCCAGAACTTCTGACAAGTTATAAAGATGAAAACTGAAAATCAATACAATCAAGTTCCCAGCTGTAGATAAAACATAATTTTAAGGATGTTCTGGCAGTTGCTGTGTGAACTTTGTCAGATACCATAGCACGTAACACAGTGAGGTCTACACACAGGAAAATGAACTCTTTAAATGTCTGGAAAACTGCTGATACTCACATATCCAGACAAGTTCTAATATGAAATCAGGCTCATGGCAGGCTGGAGGGAGTTCTAGGAGTGTAGAAATAACACATAGCTTTCTTGATTATGTGGAGAAAATGCCCTGTTAGAGGGCTGTGTTTCTCACTGTGAGGGAACTAGATTTCTTTGGGAGACAGAAAATAAGCTCCACACACCACAGAGGTCAAAGTCTCTGATCAGCACAAAAGCCAAGGTGCAGGGAGGGGATGAGGCCAGTGGTGTCCAAAGAGGAGTGACTGAGAAAGAGTTGCAGACAGAAGAGGTAGCTGAGAGCTGAGGTGAATTCCATGAGAAAACTAGAAGCATGATTTGGGGATAAAAATCAGGATGGGACATATGATGCTAAGCATTGAAAAGGCATGAAGGTACAAGGGAAGGGACATGCCATTTCAAGCCTTTGGGTGGTGTTTAGTGATGAACAGCTGTGTGCAGAAACTATGCCATAGTAAGGGTTTACCTGGCCTTTGTGACCAAGAGAGTCACAGACATCTTAGGATGTGGTTGCTGTTGTGATTTTCTGATTTTCATGCCTGACATCCATGCAAACAGAAAGCATGCATAAGCTGAGAAAAACCTAGTATCTAGTATTCAATAGTATTGTTTTACTGCCTGCACTAAAACATTTCTGATACAGCACACCTAGAGCCAGCTGACCAGGAGACAGTGTTGATGATTTTACAGGAGCATACTGCATTTCTTTCTGTGTAATTTCTTTCAAGGCCTTTAGCAAAAAAAAAAAAAAAACAAAAAAAAAAAACCCAAACAGTTTCATGATCATTGAAGTTGTTTGTTTCACCTGTACCTACTGGGATAACATGCAATTTTCACATTACTTAAAGTGGAGTTATTGGCATAGACCAAACTGCATTCCTAGTGACTGATCTATAAATCAGCAGCGTTATGAACTTTGCTGCTCCTTTAAGGTTTTAATCTGTGACTCACGAACAACTTCACTGAGGTGTAGAATAACCTCCAGGGAAGAGTATTTTTCAATCAATAGCGTTTTAGTAGAAAAGCAGCACATGCATGAATACACTAATGGAAGGATGTGTTTCCTTAGTCTCACTCAGTTACTGTATTCTAATTTCCCACTGGTTTTGCATTTTAACGTTTCTGGTTGATAAAAAGGTCGTTATGATACAGAGGATTTATTTAACATATCTGAGAATTAACTACTAATTTTGAGTTGATAAAAAGGTCGTTATGATACAGAAGATTTATTTAACATATCTGAGAATGAACTACTAATTTTGGAGGCAATTTGAACTGTGTGAGATTTAATTGGAGCTATTAACATGTTTGCAGTTGCTCTGACTGAGAAGAAAACTTGACATCCCCAAATCAGTTGGCACAAAAAACTTTGATGTCTTTGTCCTGACCACACCTCCTTTACTTGTCACAGAAGAAGCTGCCTACTATTCTAGAAAAGGTTACAAGTTCTCATACCCTCGTGGTGCTCTTTCAGAGGTGCCTCTGCCCATATTTGATTGTCAAAACCCCAGTCTTAACCTCATCTCATCATGAGTAAATTCTGTTCATTTTGCACAGCATTGGCATGCACATCGCAGAAGGACAGAAAAGATAATGCAAGTAACAGTAAACCCAGTGCATTATTCAAAAGCAGTAAGGTGTAAAGATCCAAAGCAAACATGATGTCATACTCTAAAAGAGAAACATCTCAGCTTGTGCTTTATTTAATATTGCAGCCCTAATCAAGTAATTGCTTCCAAGAAGCATCGAACCAGTAGCAAAAGGCCCAGAGAAGATTCTGATGGAAACACAACAATCTATGAGCAAAAATCCCCTGAAATTCAGATCAATACATAGAAGCAGCACTATCTCCTGGTTATTGCACTAACAATGCAGTCCATGTGAGGGTCTCTTCCTGGGTCATCCCTGAGGTGTGTGGTAGACTGGCATAAGAGACAACAAACGAGTCAACAAACTCATTTGAATGTTAAAAATGAAGCATATTATTGAAAGCAGTGTGTGCACAAACAGTGCAGCCAGGGAGGGAACTCCTCAGCATGTAAAGGAGTTGTTCAGATATTCTGTTCCATTTCTTTCCTCCTCTCTTTTTCTTGCATTCCTGTACTTGTAGGTCAAATTTGCATTGCAGAAGTTTTCAGAGAAAGCTGGAGGTTTGAACAGTTTGAGTACAGATGATCTTTTAGTAGGCAGAGTTTACTTCAACTTTTACTTTTTCCAGTGAAAAAATGAACACCACATCAAGGTTTATATATGTCCATGCATTGTTTCCAGTTACAGATACCTTTCCACATAAAACCATTTATAAACCAATGTCTCAAAAGTCACTGTCACACTTTTCAGTGAAGCCACTGGAAACCCTTTTGGCAATGTCTCAAAAGTCACTGTCACACTTTACAGAGAAGCCACTGGAAACCCTTTTGGTTCCACCTACATATAATGGGAATCCTGTACACAGAAGGTTTTCTGTGAGTTTGTGATACTTTGCTGTATCTCCAGGACCAGCAGAGAAGCTTCAAAAATCCTTACCAAACCAAACTGAACAATTTTTTAATCTAGTGATAACTCTCTGTTTGAGGGAAGCTTTAAGAGGTTCCCAACTGTATTTAAGTTTCTTTCCTTTATTCTATTTTTTAGCCTACTTATCTACTTCTCTTCCTGCATGTCCCTTCTTTCCAGGTCTTCTTCTGGGACTAGGTGAGCTTTCTACAAAGATATTCTAAAAATATGATTCTATTCAAGTTCTCTGAGTTGCAGAAGAAACAAAAAGCCAGGTTGGGGACATAAAATAAAAGAAGAAAATAACATCCTTCAGATTTTTTTTTTCCCAGAAATTGAGAATAATAATATCACATTGTTTTCAGGAAGAGAATGAGTGAGACTGTATGTCAGATTTTTGCTACTCTTTGGGGAAAAACACTGTATGACAGGGAAGAGGAGACTTAATAAAGGGGGGAAAATGGGAAGAATAAGCAGCATGTACCAAGGGAATTTCCCTTTAGTCTCTTCTCTCTTGCCAATATGCTTTAGACAGGAAGATCACTGCTCATCAAGATATCCCTCCTTCTTGATATTCTTTGCATACCATGCCTAGCACAAGAAGACACCAATTCCGACAGGTTCCTTCATGAATGATTGCAATAAATTTATAAATCTGCATTATCCTATACCTCCTTACATAGATACCAACTCCCCTCCTCTCCCTCCTTATAGCTCATATAGGCTACAGTCATGTGTATCCCAGTATATTAAAATACAGCAGCTATGAGAACTGTCAAAAACAATTCCTGTTTCCTTGCACCAGGGAAGTTCAGAATGCATTATGTTTTTTTTGTTAGCTTTCATTAAAACTTCAAAAATTATATATACATCACCACTGGGAGATAATGAACTCAATGCTATCCTAACTTTACAGACTTAGAAAATGAGATGTCAAGTGTGGGGAAGTACACCTGTAATTGCCTCTAGTGAGAGAGACAGCTGGAGCTCATCACTGCTGTTTCTCCACAAACAGCCTGAGTGAAAAGATATCTCTCTGGCTCTCCTGGTTTCTCCCAAAGGGTCAAATTTCACTTCAGTTGGTGTAAAATCTCCCACTGATTTACTCTACTTTTTAATTTCTTTGCATTTCAACCTTTTTTAGATACTTTGCAGCCAAAATAAAACCCACAAGCACCCTTTGATTGCCACCTTTGGAAAACTAAATCCAAAAGAT